>NC_134013.1:67667500-67837500 GCF_040712315.1 Castanea sativa
TCTCACTGTGGTTTTTGGTGGTTCGATGGTCCGATAGGATTTTCAATGGTCTGTGCTTCGATGGCCATGGGTATTTGGTGGTTTGATCTGATTTTCAGTATCTATTCTTCATGGGTCCGATTGAGTGGCTGACGATGGCTGTTTTTTTTTTTTTTTCTTTTCCCAGCTAGTGGTGGTGATGCGGTTGTGGGTTTGAGTTTGTGATTTGGTTTTGGATTTGTGATTTGTTTATGATTTTGGTGGTTGGGGGTTGAGGTTGTGCGTGGTGGTGACAGTGGCTATGGCGGTGGTTGAGTGGTTGGTTGTTGAGTGGGTTTCGTGGCAAGTGGGTTATGATTGGTGGTAGCTGGTGTTTTTTTTTTTTTCAATGGTGGTGGCTGGTAGTGGGTTGTAGGTTCTTGTTCTATGTGTTTTTTTTTTTAACCAGTGGTGGTGGTTGGTGGCAGTCGGTGGGCGGTAACGTTGAGGATGAGTCAGGCCGGTGGCAGTGAGACAGAGAGGTGAGAGTTTGAGAGAGTGAGCTTGAGAGAGGCACGGTTGGGAGAATAATAGAATATAAAAAAAAGACAAAACAAAACAAAAAAAACAAACATGTATTATTTTAATCCGGCTGAGAATAATTTTTTTTAAAAACCTTTTTAGCTACGGTGCACATCTATCTTTAGATGTGCACTGTAGCTGAGAAGCTAAATTTTTTTGCTATAGCTTTACTGCTGCAACCATCTTTTTTGTGTTTTGGTGTAGCTATATTGCTGCAAATGCTCTAAGAAACCTGAACTCATTTGGTTTGAACTTTAAAGTATAGCTTTTGGTAATCTTAATTTCTTCCCCTTTATATTTGGGTCCGAGTTCACGATAGTATAGTTATAGAATTAATGCACAGGAAATTTCGAGCCCCAGGTCTTAATTAGCTTGAGTTGAGTGTTGGACTGTTTCACCAGGACCAAGTCTATTTTCTTTTGTTCTGTTTGTACTTGGCTGTCTTTTTGGGGTCAAATAATTAAGCCTAATGCTTTTCTTTTGTGTGGAAAAATGCATAGTAGACAAGGTGTTGGCACATTCTATCTAGGATAGTCAAGGCACTGCATTTAAGCTCAGCTATCTTCCACCGGATTTGAAGCCTGTTTTGTCAAGTCCGAGCTGAAGCACATGCTCAACTACGGCCCATAATGTGGAATATCCAACCATTTTTGTGCCAACATAAAAAATAAAAAACCAGACACACCCTTTGGTTCCCATTCCCAATTCTAACAAAGCCAAATTAAGGCTAGCTCTCTCTGAAATTGATTCCAACATGAAAAATATTATAAATTAAAAAAAAAAACCCTAAACAGACTTCCTATTAAACAAGTGCAAGCTGTTCAAGAACTTATTTTGAGGTCAAATTTTATGAACAATTAAATATTTGTTTGGAAACAACTTATTTAACTGAAACTGAAAACTTTTTGCTGAAAGTATTATAGATAAAGCTAAAAGGTAGCTGAAATAGTACTAAAAAGTGTAATGAGACTCATAAATAAGAGCAAAAATAAACTAGATACTAAAAAAAAGTTGACTTTTTAGGCAATCCCAAAAGCACCCTAAGTTGGTTTACATTTGCGTGATCCCATGTAATTTTTATATAAACAATAGTTTACTAATGCTTGAGTGGGGTTAAGATGAGTTGATTACTCAACTTTCTTAATCTATAAGAGCTGTGACAGACATAGATCTCATGCATCGCACGTTTTTTTTTTTTTTTTGGTACATGAGTTGTTATCACGCATTTAGGGTTGCACTTAAGGTGAAACTGGTCCTTAATCATCTTTTGGTCATTTCTTAAATAATGTTAAGTCTACTGTTAGTGGTCTGCAAAATTGTAACTTCTCTCATGTACGGAATACAAGGCAATGGGTTTTGTCCATGCCTTCTCTAGGAGAGGTACGTAAAATTTTTAGTCTAGATGAAAGTTTGTTTCTACTGAGAGTCTGAGAGTGCGTTTAGCATCATTTTATAAGTGCAGCTTTTAACTTTTAGCTTTAAAAAAAAAAATTCTGTGTAGTTTTTTAAAACCTCACTTTTTCTTGCATTTTCTTAGTTTTTCAAATTTTTTCAAAGTACAAGCATACTTTAACACATTTTTAGCAAAAAGTTTTCAGCAAAAAGCTAAATAAGTTGTTCTAGCTGTTCTCAAACAGACACTAAGTCTTAACATTCATAAAATCATTAAAATAAATTTTATCATAGTTGATAGAAAAGCATGCAGTATCGATTCTCAATCCAAAAAAAAACAAAAACAAAAAAACTAATAAGATTATTGAACACATGATAAGAAGAAAAAAAAATTGCATCCACATATATGTTGGAAGGAGACTAATTAAATTCAAAATCACATTCACATAGAAAAATTAATCATAATCAAAATTGACTATGGTAAACTTTTAGCCCTTAAAGATTGAGATTATTTTGAACCTTTATATTTGATTTTGTTTTTATTTTCGGTCTTTCATATTGGTTCAGTTTTCTATTTAGTTTTTTTATTTAAATGAAAATTTTAAAACAAAAATGACCAATATAAAAATAAAATCAAACATAAAAAGTCAAAATAAATTTTTTTTTTTTTTTAAAAGAAGAAGACCCAAATAAAGTTAACCCTAATATTAGTCAAAACTTTAGTTAATCTTCATTAGATACTAGAATTTGGGGTCTGTTTGGGATCCATTTATTTTGTTGAAACTGAAAACTTTTTGCTGAAAATTCTGTAAATAAAAATAAAAGTTAGTTGAAATAGTATAATGAAACTTATGAATAATGCCAAAAAAGTGCAATGAGACCTATAAATAGTAACAAAAATAAATTAAATAATAAAATAAATTAACAAATTTCATCACACACTTAGTCATCACTAATCAGATTCAGTTGAGTAAGCATAGACAAGTTGAAGGTTCATGCCTTGTACTTCTCGCAGCAATTACTATTTACTGCACTTCTCGTTGAGTGAAATCTGTACAGTAATTGAATGGAGTAGATTCGTAGAGGTTATCTATCTAAAGACTATGAGACCGGGAGTCATGGAAGAATGTGCTCCGTTCACCAACTTGGGATTTTTAGTTTTACCCTCTAGTTAAAGCTATGGCTTTGTACCCTAGGGTGAGTTAGCTTAAGTAATTTTACATCATAAATTATTCTATAATTTTTTTCCTACAATTTTGACGTGGTAGATTTTGAATGATTAATTATCATTTTTTTTACATATTGATCTTTTTTTTTTGTCAATTACATTTTATCACGTTACAATTATAATTAGAAATTGTAAGCAATTATGTGATGTTAGACTTTTTTGGGTCATCTTTGGTGCAAGTATTGTCATGGAGAGTGGATTACGAGGTACTTGAGACATGTTGGGTTTGCTTCAAGTATTATTGTCGAGCTATGGGTGCTGAAGGATGGCTTGGTGCTTGCTGCCCAACTCAGCATCTCCCAATTACTTGTTGAATTAGATACAAAAATTGTGGTGAACCTAATGCACTCTACCAAAAATTCCATTAATTCCTTCTCTTCTTTACTCAATGACTGCAGGTATCTCCTTCGTCAGTTCCACCAAGTCAAGATTAACCATGTCTTTCGAAGAGCGAATAGGTGTGTGGACTATCTTGCCAAAGGAGACTGCAACTTTTCAAAGACATTTACTGTATTAGACTTTTCTTATTGTTTTACGGTAGTTAGTTTAATGAAATTTCCGCCTCTTAAAAAAAATTGTTGTTTGGTTTTATTTCTCCAATGTAGGGACAATCAATGACAGTCACATCCACTAATCCCTATTGCATGTGGCACAGTTCCTACAATATTTTATACTACTGAATTGCATGGTCCCAGCAACAAGAATCCAGCTTTACTTTACTCACAAGTGACAACCATTTAGGTGGGAGTCTGTGACTATAGGGTCCACCTCTACCCACTGTCGTAGGAAGTGACAATTGCTACCCAAATAGTCAAATACCTAATATGTAAGCAATAAAACTTTTGTCGAGAAGATTTTTTTAAATTGTCGATGTAATTTTTTTTTAAAATATTATATTATTGCATGTCTTTAAATCACATGTTAATAAAATTTAATATATAATTATAATTATTTTTAAACATACTTGTATATATATATGTTTATACACAATATGCTTAAGATACAAGTACAAGTACAACTGCCGTAGCCAAAAGACAATGTATCTACTATCTAATACTCTAGTATAGAGCCTTGTACCCAAAATTTGTACATAATATTCATTTCAGCTGATTACCAAAACATGACTTGTATTGTATTTCAAGGATAAAATAACCCAACACAAAACAAAAACTAAAAAAATAAATTCATATTAAATTTGATTTTATCTTCAAATCCTACTTTTAATATATCAATATTTATCAATTAAATACGCACGGGCACATACACACACATATATATATATATATATATATATATATAAACTAAAAAAATAAATTCAGATTAAATTTTATTTTATCTTCAAATCCTACTTTTAATATATACATATATATATATATGTGTGTGTAATTTCCTCTCATTTAGTGTCCATCTTTTTTGGCGTGTTACTCGGGTGTTAAGAGAGAGAGAGAGAGAGAGAGAGAGAGAGAGATATACACCTAAAAGTCCCAGCACTATGAGCAATGCGTAAGCACAGAATGGTGGAATGTCTCCCTACAGTCTTACCTGAACTTCAACTAGATTTCATGAGAAACACCTTGTACTTGTTTTGTCAGTCCAGGGGCAACAATCTCCTGCTTCGCTCCTACTTTATCCTCTCTTTGCTTTTTTATTTATTTATTTTTATATTTCTTTTTGCTTTGCTTATAGAAGCGGCAAAAGAAGCTAACTACTGCTACTGCTACTGCTACTACTCTTCTAGTATATATCTCATACAAACCTCACTTCTGTCTCTCTCTCTCTCTCTCCAGCAATTTAGCTAAACCCCACAAGAAAGAGATCTCTCTGGAACTTCATATGAAAGTAAGGAATTCTAAGAGATACTGAACTCTAATGTTTGCCAAAGAATATTATCCATATTGCTTGCAAAGTTTGGAGTGTAACAATTCTGTTCTGTAGGTGAGATATTGAATGGAGCTTGGTGTTTTACTTTGAGAACATACTTTCTTTCTATGTTTGGTTATAGATGACAAACCTGTGGTAAATGCTAACGAACTTATCAAGTTGTAATTTTTATTTTTGATTGATTGCACCAATTTTGTCTCAGTGGAATTGGTGTAAATTGCTATTTCTGGGTTTTTAATTTTTTTTAGAATTTGATTTAAAGACATTTGCATTGGGAGTGTGTGAATATTTCTATATTGCAAAGCAATGAGAAATTAATTTTAGAGAAGGTTGTGAGTTGTGATTTGTTTGGTTGCTTGGTGAATGGTGATTGCTCTGGAAAGTAATAAGAGAGATGACAATGTGGATGGTGATATTGTGAGGGGTAGTTTGGTTTTCTTGGAAAAATAAAAAGATCCATTTGTTGTTAAGGTGTGCAAACGCCAGAAGGGAGGAGGCAAAGGATGCGCATAAATTTTAGGAAACTCTATTCATTTATATGCTTTCGCCCTATTTATGAACCTAGCCATGCCCAAATTGGGCAGAAAGGGTACTCAAGGGTAGTGTATTGTAATGATCCTGATTATTTGGAAGCGGTTAAGTTGAACTACAGGGGAAATTATGTCTCAACTACAAAGTATTCTGCGGCTAATTTTATTCCCAAGTCTTTATTTGAGCAGTTTAGGAGGGTTGCAAATATATACTTTCTTGTTGTGGCTTGTGTTTCATTTAGCCCATTGGCGCCTTATTCGTCTCTTAGTATTCTTGCACCATTGATAGTGGTGATTGGAGCTACTATGGCAAAGGAAGGCGTGGAAGATTGGAGAAGAAGAAAGCAGGTAATATTTGAAATCAATTTTGATTTGTTGTGCTATTTTGAATTTTGAATCTTGTAGATATCCTTGGACTTTTCATTCTGTATGTCGATTCACTTGTTATTGCAAATTATTCCACACTGAAATATTTTTTGTCAAGTTTTGTGTTACATCTTATAGTAAAAAGACTCTGCATTGGTTCAAACAATTTTTTTTTTTAAATAGATATACTGATATCATTAGAAGTGGATTGAGGAACTGGGTGATTGGGTTTGTGGTCATAAATTTTGTTAAGGAAACGGGAAATTAGCATTGGCTTCTTCTAGTTTCCATTAAGACTAGGAGTGCAAAGGCATTGGGGTCCTTGATTGGGAGATTCATAATAAACAAGATAGTGGGCATACATTTCCTTTATCAAGTATTATCAATTAAGTTGTGGTATGTTATTTCTGGCACTTGTGGTACCATAAATGTTCTGAAATAATGTTGGGTAATGGTCATAAATATTGTAATGAACCACACCATGATATCAAACCACTTCTTAAAGATAAGAGTTGTTTTAAGACCAAAATGGATGCCGCATGATTGGAATGAACCACATTACTATACCTATTGGATGTCATAATTAAACTGTACTTTATCAAAAATTAAAAAATTCTAGGGGACCAGTTGAAGAGAATACATATTCTCACGTATTTCATAAGATCATCCATATTGTCAATCTCTTATACCACTGTTTTGAAGGCCTAGAATGTCTAAAAATAACTTTCATAAGTTCATAACTCTAATTTGAATCTCATGAAAACACACATAACTCTTAGCAACCAGACTCACTTAAAATATTCTGGTATTCAATAGTTGCCTTTTGCCAATGAGCTCAAGCTCAAATGGAACTTCCTCTTTCAATAATAATATGGAGTGTGAGATCATGAGACCAAGACCTCTTAGGTGTGTCTGTGTGTACCTTACCAATTAACAAAAAGTATTCAATAGTTGCTTTCATAATGTTCATTCGCATTGCATTTTTTCATGAGCACTGCTTTCATCCATCTATTATTTTCTACACTAACTTCTATGGTGGACTCTCCAAAAAAAATGTAGGACAGAAAGTGTTGCACATCCTAAGAAGTCATTAAATTTAAGATATAGGTACCACTTTAGCCTCAGGTTCTCTATATGAGCATGATATTTCTATACGGATCACTTCGAGGGCATATTTATCTGTCTGTGTAATGATTCATTTTAGATGTGTCTTCTAATTCTAATCTTACCTGTTTATCAAGATGCATCCTCCTTATCTTTTATTTTATTTTTTCATAATGTTCAATCTGCTGGAACTCTTTCTCGCACACTTACGCCATCCCTTTATACTTTGTTATTCTTTTTGTAATTATGTTGCTACTTCCTGAATGTTGAAAATGGTTTCAGGATGTAGAGGCAAATAATCGAAAGGTCAAAGTGTATGGTTGTAATAATACATTCTGTGAGACCAATTGGAAGAAAGTTCGAGTTGGTGATATTGTAAAGGTGTGTAAGGATGAATACTTCCCTGCTGATTTAGTATTGCTTTCATCTAGCCATGAGGGTGGGGTTTGTTATGTTGAGACAATGAACCTTGATGGAGAGACCAATTTGAAATTGAAGCATGCCTTGGATGTGACGTCCCATCATGATGAAAAGTTCTTTAAAGAATTTACGGCAGTGATCAAGTGTGAGGACCCCAATGAAAAGTTATATTCATTCATTGGAACTTTGTCGTATGATGGAAAAGAATACCCACTTTCCTTACAACAGCTACTACTAAGAGGTTCCAAGCTTAAAAATACTGAATATGTCTTTGGTATTGCTATTTTTACAGGACATGACACAAAAGTGATGCAGAATGCTACACATCCTCCTTCCAAGAGAAGTAAAATTGAGAAAAAAATGGATAAGATAATCTACTTACTTTTCAGTACTCTGGTATTGATTGCTTTTGTTGGATCTTTGTTTTTTGGAATTGAAACCAAAAAAGATTTCAGTGATGGAAAGCTTAGAAGGTGGTATCTTCGGCCAGATGATACAACTGTCTTTTATGACCCTAAACGACCATCACTTTCTGCATTTTTTCATCTCCTGACGGCCCTTATGTTGTATGGATACCTAATTCCAATATCTTTATATATATCCATTGAGATTGTAAAGGTTTTACAGAGTATTTTTATTAACCAAGATCTGGATATGTATGATAAGGAAACAGACAAGCCAGCACGTGCACGCACATCTAATTTAAATGAGGAACTTGGTCAGGTAGATACTATATTGTCTGACAAAACAGGCACTTTGACATGTAATTCCATGGAGTTTGTTAAATGTTCAATAGCAGGCACTGCTTATGGCCGTGGTATGACAGAAGTGGAGAGGGTACTGGCAAGGAGGAGGGAGGTAGCACTGGCAAGGAGGAGGGGGGATCCACTGCCTGAAACTGGTGATGATGTTCAAGGGCATGAGGGTGATGCTGTGGACTCAGGAAAGTCAGTTAGGGGTTTCAACTTTAGAGATAAAAGAATCATGAATGGTCAGTGGGTTATTGAACCCCATCCAGAAATAATACAGAAGTTCTTTTGGGTCTTGGCAATATGTCACACGGCGATTCCTGAAAAAAATGAAGAGACAGGAGAAATTATGTATGAAGCTGAGTCCCCAGATGAAGCAGCCTTTCTCATAGCTGCAAAGGAGATTGGCTTTGAGTTTTGTAATGCAGAACAAACAAGCATCACATTGCGCGAGTTAGATCCTAGGAATGGAAAAAGGGGTTTTAGGTACACTCTCATGCAAAAATTTATTTAACACATTGTAGAATCATTTATGTATGGTTTCCACTTCCCATGCAGCTGGCTGCCTATACAACTTTTAATGATTACATCTAATTGCTCTATTTTGTAAGATTTGAGATACCATGTGTTTTATTCTGACGTTGAAATTTTCAACTTTTTGTTTATGAAGAAAGTCAGTATGGTTGCACATTTAGATTAATACACTTCCCAACTTTCTCTGCTTTTGAAAACTTCAATCTGCTGCAAGTATACATTAAAAGTAATTCATAATGTCTATAAGCACAAAACTCACCTGATAGTTTTTCTCAAGGTCAGAAATTTAGATTATGCAGTTGATGATGTCTGAAGTCGTATTATCTATAAAAATAAATCTTTAAGAACTTGTAACAAGTTATTTTTTTCTCAGTGATCTGTTAGGAAAAAGGTTTCTTAAAGCTCTTGCAATCATTAGAGAGATGTCAAGATGACAGATTGAGGGTGAAAACTTATGCTCTTATGAGACCTTTTTGTGTAACAAGATTAAAAAACCATGGGGTGAGGGAGCGAAGAAAATAATAGAAGAGTTTAATATGTGAGAAATGTGTAGAGAAGTTCCGAAAACTTTATTGACTCCTCATAGAGAGAGACAAAGGGAAAACATGTGCCAGGGGATGAGTGTAAATGTATTATTGAGTAAACATCATTATATTTTTAAGGCCATTCTTTTATTGTTTCTCCTTTTTTTTTTTAAACTTTAAAAACGGGTTCATTGTTGTGGCTGTCAAATCCATGGCAACATCTAGGTCAATCTCAAGACAAACGCCCAAAATACTACTCTTGGGCAACACGTGTTATTGTACATTTCTTTTTATTGATCTCTCTGTTTATTTTTGGGACTTCTTTTAATTTCCTTTTTTTGTATTTTTGTTACACAGCATATAACATGGTTTCTTTTTTCCAGAAAATACAAGCGTCTACAAGTCTTAGAGTTTAATACTTCTCGCAAAAGAATGTCAGTGATTGTAAGAAATGAAGAAAATCAGTTGTTGCTCCTTTCGAAGGGGGCTGACAGGTTAGAAATCTATGCATACATGATTTATTGTTACATATATGAAGTTGCAGTTTGAGTCAATTGATTTCAATTTATTTGCATATATTATAGTGTAATGTTTCAAAGGCTTTCAAAAGACGGGCGGCAGTTTGAGTCCCAGACCAAGGATCACATCAAAAAATATGCTGAAGCAGGTCTAAGGATCATGGTAATTGCATACCGTGAGCTTGGTGAAGATGAATATAATACATGGGAGGAGGAGTTTTCAAAGACCAAAACATATGTCACTGCAAAGCGTGATGAATTGGTGGAGGAAGTTGCTGATAAGATAGAAAGGAATTTGACTCTTCTTGGTGCTACAGCCGTTGAAGACAAACTGCAAAAGGGGGTCTGTATTGAAAAATTGAAGTTCCATTATTTAATTTTTAAATTATGCACTCGCTAAGTTTAAGCCTTCTCTGCTGTCTCACTGTATATCAAGTGGAAGTTAATATTCATTAAGACAAAAAAAGATCCTCTCATTCATATTGGAAACATTGATTTCAATATTTTATATGATTATTTTCGCTTTAATTGTGCTCTCTGGTATTCAGGTTCCAGAATGTATTTACAAGCTTGCCCTAGCTGGAATTAGGCTATGGGTATTAACTGGTGATAAGTTGGAGACAGCAGTTAATATTGGGTATTGTAGAAATTTTGGTGCAGGGATTATATATGTTATTTTTGTTGAAGATTCAAATTTTAACTATTTTAAAATTTTCAGGTATGCTTGTAGTTTACTTAGACAAGATATGGAACAAATTGTGATCACTCTGGATTCACCAGACATTGATGCCTTGGAAAAACAAGGGGATAAAGAGGCCATTGCAAAGGTGCAAGATTTTGAAGTACACAACATTGATTTTTTATTTTTTATTCTTTAGGCAGTAAGTTTCTAAATCATTGACTATTATAGGCTTCTCTTGAAAGCATAAGGAAGCAAATTGGAGAAGGGATGTCTCAGATAAACTCAAAAAAAGAAAGTGGCTTTGGCCTAATAATTGATGGAAAATCCTTGGATTTTTCACTAAACAAGGACATAGAGAAGTCATTTTTTGAACTTGCAATTAATTGTGATTCTGTTATATGTTGCCGATCTTCGCCCAAGCAGAAAGCTCTCGTAAGTGTTATGATCATGCTAATATCTAGTTTCTGCTAGTTTAAATTATCTACGTATCTTAAGAATGGTTAGTCACTGTTATGGCTGACATAAGGATAATCTGATAGAAATTTATAAGATATGCAGGTTACAAGATTGGTAAAAGGAGAAACAGGTAAGATAACACTCGCTATTGGTGATGGGGCAAATGATGTTGGCATGCTTCAAGAGGCTGATATTGGAGTTGGGATTAGTGGTGTTGAAGGGATGCAGGTAAACATATCTTTTATTTTTATTTATATGATGTGTACATGATGCAGCACAAGTAGAAAATAAATGATAAAAGAGGAATAAAAGGAACAACAGAACAAATCCTAGGCTTCACCACCTAGAACCTGCCTGCAAACCCTAGGCATCACCACCAAACAAAGAGAAACAAGGGAAGAGACATTCTCAACTCATAACAATTAAACTTTTTCAAATTCATTTGTCTTCGCCATTACAGGAGTGCTAGTTAAATAGTTTTAGAGATTATACTAATATGGAAAGCTTCTAATCAAATCCCTAAAAATCATCAACATTAATAACCAAATTCAAAATTAAAATTCAAAAACAAAACTAATTGCAAATTAAAAAATAAAATCTTGGTTTCCTGCATCAGTACATCCTTTTCTTTTCCTTTATATGCATCTTCATTTCACAGATGTTTGGAGTTCATATTATTACTTTTCTCATATCCCTTATCTTCCCCCCTTTCCCTCTTTAGCTTATGTATGCTCTGTTGAAATCACTGAACGCTGGAGTTTCACATGTTTAGTGCCTATTTCTGGTGACTAATGATTTATATTTGATTTGCATTTGTGAAAAGTTGCAAAAAATTAGAGCACGTGAAAAGAAGTTCTGATTAGAAACACTGCCTTTTCTTCTCTTTGTTTTGCTTTTGCTGACAATAAAACTGGTTCAAACATTTTCCTCTCGGAGGTTGTGTTTTCATGTAAAACCAGAGATATTGTATGTCTTATATAACCTGTGTATACACAAAGCATATGTTTTATTTGGTGACCGATTCAAGCTAAGAAAAAACCTGAGGACCCAACTTCTGATTCCCAAAAATTTCTCAACTGCAGGCGGTGATGGCAAGTGATTTTGCGATAGCTCAGTTCCGTTTTCTAGAACGTTTGTTGCTGGTACATGGGCATTGGTGTTACAGACGAATAGCAATGATGGTAAAACAGTGCTTCTATTTATTTAAAACTCAACCACCCCTCCCCTGGCCAAACCAAAAAATAAAAACTATTATCAATAAGTTGAGGAAGCAAAATCACTCTTCCATTATCTTTGTACTCAATGTTCATTAATTTTGTTTCAACTTTTTTTTTTGGTGGGGTTGGGGTGGGGGAAGAAGAAACTAAGAAACTTCTCTTGTTTTCCTTTCTAACCCGTTTCATGGTGTGATTGGGGGTATAAGCTGCATTATTGCTTATGCTTTTCAGTTTCCTTGTGAAGGGAATGATTTGTTTTCCAATAAATTTATTTCTGTCTTGTTGCAAATGTGGGATTTAAACAACTATTAAACAAAAATATTCATCTTCAGTTGACTTGCAGCATCATCTTCTGTTTGGTTAATGCAGATATGCTACTTCTTCTACAAGAACATAGCATTTGGGTTCACTCTGTTTTGGTTTGAGGCCCATGCTTCTTTCTCTGGTCAACCTGCATATAATGATTGGTATATGTCATTTTACAATGTCTTCTTCACCTCACTTCCAGTAATTGCTCTCGGTGTTTTTGACCAGGATGTTTCTGCAAAACTTTGTCTCAAGGTACAGAATCATTGCCCTTCACTGGGCTTTATATACAAAGTAAAAGAACTAATGGAAACCCAGGAAGAAACAAATAAAGATAAGAAAAAACTTGTTGTAGCTTTAGCATAACATATGGCCTGCATAATCATGTTTACACATCAGCATATTACAGCTGCCGCATAGCATTGGGTAATTACACTTAAATGTTAGCAGTTAAAACAAATCCGTTCTTATTATCTATGCATTATCTAAAATAGTAGTTACCAACACCAATATTTTTCTGCTATGAAGGGTATTTCCATGTTATGCATGGTCCGCTCCTCTTGATATTTGGAAAGAAACATGTTTTTGACTTGCATTTCTCTAGTGGAACCTGCTAGAAATATGTAATGCTTTGTAACGGGTTATATTTTTGGAATACAATTGAAGTGGGATTCCTGTTGTTCTGTTTCAGTGTTTCTTATTAAGTTCTTCATGTATTTTACAGTGAGTAGTGCTTATTACACATTTTTACACAATTCCTCGCAGGTGTTTCTTCATTAACCATTTGCTCTGCAAACTTGATTCTATACCTGCATTTCCAATATTCTTTTTGGGTTATGCCTCCTCACTTCTGTTTCCCATATCTCTCTTTCCTGTTTCTCAAATTGATAAATTAAGCACACTTAATCTGTACAAGTATTGCTTCAACATCAAATACAGTGGGTTCACTTAAGTTTAGAGGATGCCTAAATAATATCATGACATGAAAATAATGTTTCAATATTTATCTCGCAACTTATAACTGTGACTCTATATAAACAACAATGCAGGCAAGTAGGTATAACTTAAACAAAATACTCAATTCATAGAATTTCACCTTTTTGGTTCCTAAACATTCCTTGAGAGCTTTATCTAGGAGCCTAAATAACCATTTATTTTTCATGCTTCTTTGTTTGTAGTACCCCTTCTTATATTTGGAGGGAGTCGAGAACATTCTCTTCAGCTGGCCCCGTGTAATTGGTTGGATGTTTAATGGAATTCTAACCTCCATAATTATCTTCTTCTTGACAACCAAGTCAATGACTAAACAAGCCTTTCGGAGAGATGGCCAAGTAGTCGACTATGAAGTCCTCGGGGTCACAATGTATACTTGTGTCGTATGGGCTGTAAATTGCCAAATGGCAATCTCCATCAACTACTTCACTTGGATCCATCACTTCTTCATTTGGGGCAGCATTGCCTTCTGGTATATATTCTTAGTTATTTATGGTTATCTCCCACCAGAGATGTCAACAACAGCATATAGGGCTTTTGTGGAAGAATGTGCCCCGAGTGTTCTCTATTGGTTGGTCACCCTCTTAGTTGTCATTTGCACTCTGCTGCCTTACTTTTCCTTTAGGGCTTTCCAAACAAGATTTTATCCAATGTATCATGACCGAATACAAAGAAAACAGTATGAAGGTTTAGAGACTGAGAACTCTGATGAATTACCTAGGCAAGTCAGGAAGAAACTGCATCTCAGGAAGACATTGATGCAGAGGAATTCATGAAGGACAGTATATTTCTTAACTTATATGAAGTGGGATATTTGGTGGCTGTATATGTTATGGTTGGTGTTAGAAGCATAGGTTGGGAATGAGCATGTAGGTAGAATCGGTTACACTCACATTTTCATGTAGATTAGTAATATATTGATTTATTAAATTTTCAAAAAGCACTAACCCCTGTGTTTTACCTGTTACTTTCTGCTTTCCACTGTCCCAAATATGTAAATATTAAACGTGAGCACCTTTCTTGTATCTACATTGTGAATATACATTTGAGGCATTATATTCTTTCAGAATACCGATAGGATGTTTTCTTATTGAGTGATCTATTATCTGTGGAACCGCTTTGAGCTTTACAGACTGTAAAATCATCAAAATTCATATCTTGATTGAAATTTTACGAACCATGAAATAATGAATATCTACAAAATTTAATATTTGTAGAACTTATTTAGACACTAAAAATCATTCCACGTGAATCATAATTTATATTTTGGCATTAGACTAGCTTATGAAATGACTTCAAAGAAACCCTAACAAATAATTGTTTTTTGGGCACCAAATACTGCTTGATTTTAATGTGATATGTCTTTTAGAATTCAGATGATTTTTAAGTACAATTCATTTATACTTTTGTTAATTTTAGTTCATAATCACTATTTAAGGGGGTGAATTGAAATAGTTAAGGAAGTTTAGAGTTTTGATTTTTATTTTGTTGGAAGTTTAGGACTCAATTTGAAATACCTCTAAATTAGGGGAAAATTATATAATTTACCCTGTCAGTTTTATTAGCCACATAACTTTTCTTCCTTAACATTTTTTTTTTTTTTGGGTTACTTTTTTGTCCTCATCATTTTCAATATTTGAATTTACCATATTTAACTTTTTTTCTTTGGGGGGGGGGGGGGGGGGGCCGGGGTGTTTTTCCCGGGCAATTGTTTATTTTTTATTTATTTATTTTATTTATTTTTTTATTTTTTTAATTAAGGTTACCCGTGTGATTAACAGATTGTCCAAAAATTTTGAGCCCCACCTAACACTGGAATCTGTTCTGCCCCTGGCTACAAGTATCTAACTATGGCCACAATAACTAGAAAACAAGCTCCTTCCTGTTCTGCAAAGGCCAAAATATGGAAATGGTTGGAGGCATTTAAATTGGAATAAGACAAATGATACAAGTATACAACTATTAAAGTGACACGTTGTGATTAGTATTTTGTTTAAAGAAAACGATGTTGGTGATAAACAAAAAAAGTATACTTTTTTATTTTCTAGTATTTGCTTAAATTTTCTTCCTAGACCACTCAAAGATCTGAAATGAAGGGTCTCAAGAGTTTTGGTTTAAAACTTCTACGTTAAATGTATTTGTTGACGACTTATGAACTCAAAATAAGTTTAAATTCTCTTTATTCTTCTTTTAGGGTGAAGCTTGTCACTGAACACAATATGATTCGGACGTGTTCACTATATCCCTTCTTTTAGGTTAGTAACATGCGGTTATGCATGTTACATTTATTTTTAGAAATAATTATAATATGTGCTGATTCTACAGTTCGAACCTTTTTTTCTCTAGACCTTCAAACACTTAATGCATGGAGATGTGCCAATTTAGCTACAAGACCTTTAGCAATTATGCACGTCACATTAATTTACAGAATTTGCTTGGAACTTACTGTATTAAAAAGCATTAACAATGTGGTCCCTCGATTGAAAATGATAATTCTCCACTTCACGGGTCACCTCTCTCATTTTCCTTGACATGAAAATCACATGATGCTGGCCATTATGGCACAAAACGTGTTTATGGAATTTCAACCACAAGGTCTAACCCAACATCCCCGTCAATATTTTGCACCCCAATCCCTTTATAATTTGTATTATTCCTAGAATCCTAGTCTAATCTAAAGTTATAAATAATGCCTTATAAGATAGGCAAGGGGTGCCTATCCCTAATCTCTATTCCATCATATTTAACTGCCCACTAATTTCTGGATCAATTTCAACATTTTAGGATAATATTCTTTAGAGGGTCACAAAAATAATTTAACCTTTTTAAAAGATGTACTATAAGTAAGGAATACCAATTCCTCAGTGCATTTGTTGTAGCTTACTTTCTAGTATTAGTGTGTGTTATCATCATATTTAGCAATGCAACAACACCAAACCATTAACATTAAGAATAGGATAAGCCCACAGAAATCAGCTCCAATTATATTTCAAGCCAATTTGAAAGGCTTGTAGATTGAATATATACTTAAGAGTAAGACTTAAGTACAATACTTAGATGTTGTTCCTTAAGTTATCCTTTTAAAATTTTGTTATGTAGATTTTTTCTTATGGGATGGAAGTGTATTTTTTAATTAAGTAGTTATATGGATAAATTTTAAGAGAAAAACCTAAAGAATAGCACATAAAGTATTGTTCCTAAGTTTTGTCCTATACCTAATTAAAAAGTGACTTTTTTATTGGGGGAAAAAAACTAAGCAGCAATGTTTCACTTATGTGAAGGTCTTATGAAAAAAATTTGGGAAACCAATATCATGAGTTTGCACTTGACTTGGGATGCACTTGCTCACCAGTGAGTCTTAAGTAAGATACTGTCAAAGGAAAAAGAATAAAATAAAAGGTAAAATATCTATACCATCTCTAGATTTTATGGACAATCTAGAAAATTATTGAAACCTTTACTATATTTCATATATGACAATGACATACACTTCAATCTAGTTTGTTATATTAGAGACCAAAAAAAAAAAAATTATAGAACTGTTACAAAAGTTTAAGTGCTCAAAATATCCTTGATTTTATTGTTGTAATTTCCTATTTGTTTTTTCTTTTACTTCTAAACTCTCAAATTGTATATACACCATACACACGTGATATTTTAGTTTTTCTCAAAATGAAGAGGTATGTCCTAACCTTTTGTCAAACTTGTTAAGACTTATTATGGTCCAAGAGTTCCAAACTCATTGTAAGCCCATATATCTATACGCTTGTGGTGCAAATAAAGTAATCCGAGACCCTAGTATTAATTTATGCTTAGCTTAAAGTTAGGTATTATATACTGTAAACAAGTTGTTAGATTGAATCATGTAAATTTAACTTCTATTTTATATTCCCCCCGCTTCTAACTTACTCATAATTTTAACATCAATTATACCAAAAAAATAATAATGATAATAAGAGCAAGATCATCAATTTACATTTCCTGTTTGCATAATGATCTTATATATGAAGTATAATTCCAAAAGATACAAGAGAATAAACCGTATCTTTTTTTGCCTAACACCAATAGAGGTCGGTAATCCATCATAACATTAGGAATGGGTTTGTAGATTTGGTCGCAAAGTAATGAGTACAAAAGGGACATCAGCATTGAAATTCTATTATTAAAGAAAGAATGATAACATGTTGTACGTATAATCTATAATAATCTATATTTCCGAATCACAAAAAGGCTAACTTGTTGGGCGTGAGAAAGTCAGAATTTTGTCCCTCTTGAGTCCTCAACAGGGATGAATGAGTTGGAACAGAATGTTAAAGATGGTCATAATGCACTGCAGCAAATCATTTTCATTACTGAAATTCAGGTATGTGGGGGCCTTTTTAAGCTGTATAATCTTGAAAATTTTGGGTACTAAGAGATGTTCAACGTATTTAATAATTGATATCTAGCTAAGCTTCATTAACCTCGTATCAAGTCCTTTGACATTCAAATCAATCTTGGGCAATGACTTCAAGCTCCCTCCAAAGGGTTTTCAAAGCGCTCGAGATGTTCAAAGTTCGGTATCTAACGGTGTATATAGTATCATATTATTTAAAATTTTATATGTAAAAGTATCATATACAGATTTAGATTAATGTTTAATTTATATCATAAAATGTGAGTTCCAATTAACTCAACTAGTAAAGCTTTGGATGGTTGAATAAAAGATCTAGGGTTCAATCTCTGTCTATACCAAAAATCAGTTAGTGTCTTAATCTGATAATAATGAGCTTCTCTAAAAAAACAAATTATATCATAAAATGAATCTATTTCAAATGAAAATTAACATTTTCTATGCTTAGTTCAATAATGTAATTATGGTCAAACTCTATAGAATTCACAACTCACATGTAAAGATGACATAAAAGATTTTATGTAGCCGACCTCCTATACTTTAGGATAATGGTACAATGTTGAAAAAAAGCTTTTTCTGTTAACAGTATTTAAGATTAACTATAACTTGAGTCGTTTTCAAGAATTATTAGTTTACATTCCAAATTGATATAATTTATGCTATGTTAGTGGAACTACCTAATATTTTTCTAATACGTTAGAAATGATTATTCTAAATCATTCTAGAAGAAATGCTAGTTATATTAAATAAGTAGCAGTTCTATACTTCTATTTGATTTCCAAAGGTCGTTATATGTGTATATTCATATCACTAAATCTAGTCATATAAGATTTTGCACAATTATTAAATTGAAATATTGTGATTGGTGCACCGTGTAAATTTTTTTTTTAGGAAACGCTTCGATTTTGTTTTTTAGAATAGATTGTATAAATAATTTTAGCGGAAAGTTAACTGATGCACTAAAGACATTAGTTTAAAAACTATGTTTAGTAACATTTTATGATAAACAAAAAAAGTAGGCGTAAATGTACTTTCAATCCTTATTTTTTTTTTTTTTTTTCATTTTGGTTCCTACATTTTCATTTGACCATTTTTAGTCCTTAAACCAATTAACGCATGACATTTAAGTCCTTACCGTCACCCAACTAACAGAAAAAGCTGAAGTGGCTAACGACACATTAAAATAATAATTAAAAAATCTATTTTGGCATTAAAAAAAATACCATATCAGCATCTAAATTAAAAAAAATTAATTAATTAATTTGAACTAAATGAAAAAAATTAAAAACAAAAAATCACATGAATTGATATCTAAGAGTGCCTTAAACAAGAATAACAAGAACACAAACCCAAATCTAAGAACACAAACCCAGAAATTGTAAATAAAAAAAAATAAAAAATAAAAAAAAAACAACAACAACAACCATTCAAGACCAAATTCTCTAGCAAATCACTAATCCACATGATTTTCACAAATCAAACCCATAAACCGAGTAAACAAACCAATCTCCAACAAACCCATAAACCTATATTTTCTTAGGAAACAAACACAAATAAACCCAAAAAATTTAGCTTTCTTCCTCACCACCACCAAGAATATCCCTCAAAGACCTGTACACAATCCCCCAGCTGCTTCGAGCACCTGAACATGGTGTGACTCTTGCCCGTACATCATAATGGTGCATTTTTCTCCAAACTTCACGTTGTGGATTCTTGACTCCATGAACATCTTGTAGAAGAGATCAAGGTCTTGGTCTTCGGAAAGAGAAACCCCATCTAGGCTAAAGTCTTGGTAGCCAAAATCGGCTCGAACCCAAATGGAATGGTTGTTTGAATTAACATTCAAAACCGAAGTGGGTTTTTCTTTCCGATCTGGGTAGTCTCGGATTCGAGCGATTACTTCGACTGGGTGTTCTTGTGGGTGTGGGGTTTCTTTGGCCAGTGTGTTTGGATTCAAAGATGGGTTTGGTTTGTTTGCATTGTTGTAATGCAAACGAAGCTTGAATTGTGGTGTTTTGATCTGTGTCGGGTGGGCTTGATTTACTTTTGAAGATGGCATGGGAGCCATTAGAATGAGAACCAAGAAGAAATTTCAAGATTGAGTTTAAAGAAGACTCCAAGAGAGACAAATAATTTTGTTTGTGTGTTAGATCTGGATTTGTATTCTTGTTCAAGACACACTTAAATCTCAATTTATGTGATTTTTTGTTTTTAATTTTTTTCATTTAGTTAAAATTAATAAATTATTTTTTTTTTTAATTTAGATACTGATGTGGCATTTTTTTAATACCAAAATAGATTTTTTAATTATTATTTTAATATGTCGTCAGCCACGTAAGCTTTTTCTGTTAGTTGGATGACGGTAAGGATTTAAATGTCACGCGTTAATTGGTTTAGGAACTAAAAGTGGTAAAATGAAAATATAGGAACCAAAATGTAGTGACCAAAATGTAGGGATTAAAAGTACATTTACACCAAAAAAGTAATTAACAATTTTTACAGTTTTTTATATTTCTCTTGAAAGTAGTATTAAAACTTTTTCAAAATGATTCATTAACAATTAACAAATGTTTTAAGGGCACTCATTAATATGATTCATAGTTTTAACATTAGATCTATGTGAAAATGATGTTGAACCAATCACAATTCATGGTTAATTCCATCAAAATGTCATAGAAGGCGTGTAAAAAAATTGTATCATTCCCATTACTCTATTGATATTTATATGAGTCATTTTAATGGGTGTCCTTAGAGCATTTTTTAAAGGGTCATTTGGAAAAAGTTTTAATACCACTTTTAATAAAAAATATAAAAAGTTGTTTAAAAAATCAGTAGTTTTTTTTCCTGTAAAAATTTTATAAAAATATTTCATAAATTAATATCCATAGGGTATTTGTTAACTTTTTCTTGTTTATATTTATATTCAATTGTTAAGTGTCCATGTCACTTGCAGTGATGGCTTTAGGAATTTTTTTTCAGGATGATCATTAAGAAATTTAAATTATACAATTTTTAATAAAAAAATAGTTATATCTCATTATCAATGCTGCAAGCTATATCTCTTTCAAAATTTTAGTTAAATAAAATTTTTCTTAGATTTTTCTTTTTGTTTGTAAAGACCTAATATATTGTTAAAAGGACCAAAATTTGACTACAAACTTAGTTGTAGCCTAAAACTTCAACTTTTGCTAAACAAATTAACATGACTACATATTTTGAAAATCTAACCGCTGAATTGTAAGTTTTTATGTTCTTAAACACATGTCAAATTTCATATCAATCGGATGTTATTTACTATTTGATCCATAAGCTTATTTTTTGCGTATAATTTTAGATTACAAAAACTCAAAAATTAAACATTTGATTGATGACATAAGCTATTTATTTTTAATTTTCTTGAAGTTTTGCAAACATGGAGGATTTAAGAAAAAAAAAATGTAATCTAATTGTGGAATTGTTAAAATTCATATCTAATAAAATAATATTGAGTGGAGTTGTAGCCCTAATTTACAACCAAATTTGTTGCTAAACTTTGTCTAAAGTTTAATTATATTGGACCTAAAAAAATTTAGGGAAGTCACACATTTTTTTAAGGTAAAAAAATCATAAAATTTTTAAATTTTATATATAATAATGAATTTTTTCCAGGCCGCCAGTGGTCACTTGAAAGTACATTTTTTTTTAAAAACTATTGAAAGCATCATTTTTAAAAAAGAAAGAAGAATAAGCAAGTGAACATGTTTCTAGATTAGAATTCTGTTAGACATTTTGTACAAAATTGATTCTTGATTCAGATAGTCCCAAAACACATTGTTACAAATATATAAATAAAAACATAAAAAAAACGAACACGTTATAATATATATATTGTAAGGAGGTTTCCAAAAAATTATGTCAGCACTTAGGTATGCACAGTATTAAATTTTAAGCAAACATTAAATAAAATAGTACCACTAAAAACCACGAGTGGTGGGTATTCTCTCATAGTGTCATTAATATATATAAAACCCACATCCCACCTTAAATGTTTTATTTATAATATATATTTAATAATCATAATTTTATAATAATGTACCTTAGCATGATTTCTGTGCTTCAAAGAGTTAATCTCCGGAGTCTATGCCAATTTTATTTTTATTTTTTGCTTGCCAAACAAGGTTTTTCTTCTATCAACATCATGGATTAGCTGTTATCCTTGGGCCTGATTTTTCTTCTAGAAAGTCTGCGTTTTTATTCTAGATTGTAGAATCCCACTTTTAATTTCAATCTGTTTGGAACAAAGTTATGTATGACTATGCATATTTTGGACTTCCAACATCATGTTCCTATTAATTACTCCAAAACCTGTTTTTTGATCTTATCTTTATGCGTATGTCAATTTTGTGGGAAAGTAATCGTTGAATTGAATTTGATGGGAAAGTTAGCAAAAAAACAAAGAAGAAGAATTTGATGGGAAAAGTTTTGATCTTCTCGAAGATCAACCGAGCCGTCCGATGCAACTAGACAAATTTTAAGTGTTAATGAACTCAAGTGGCATATCCCACATGGAAAGGAAGTATTATTGTGCAGCTTGTGCTATTGTTTTCTAGTGTGGTCATAATGTCATATAGAGCAAAAAGCCATAAACTGTTTGATTTGCACTAACTAAAAAGAAAAACAATTGGTACACGCAGTTTGACATTAGATAAAAAAAGAACAGAGAGAGAGAGAGAGAGAGAGATAAGAAGAAGAAGAAGAAGAAGAAAGGTGGAGTTGTTAAAACAAAACAAAAAGGTTGAAGTTCTAAATCAATTTTAAAAAGTTCAAGAATTATATTATTCATAATTGTTGACATAATATGTTATGGTCAGTATATACTAATGTGGTGTCAGTAATAATGTTGTTTTAATAATAATCTACCACTTTAACAATGTATGGTCAAAATTGTATCTCCAATTTTACTTTTTGGATATCGATATAATTGGAAAGCATGTATGGTTGGGTTCCATTTGTGTACTTAGTAAAATCTGGCATATCTTAATCAAACCTTTTGCATGGGTGTTGTGCATTTGTACGGTTTAGGGAGGCTTACTTGTCTTATAGATTAAGTGCTTTAGTTGTTAAAACTAGGTTAAAGTTCTAAATCAATTTTAAAAAGTTCAAGAATTATATTATTTATAATTTTTGACATAAAATATTGTGATTAATATATATATAAAATGTGATATCAATAGTAATGTTGTTTTAATCATAATTTACCACTTTAATAAGGTATGAACAAAATTGTATCTCCAATTTTACTTATTGCATATCGATTAAAATGGGTTTAGTAGTTTCAAAAATTATATTTACATATCCAATATGATTCCCCAAAAAAGTATATCAAATCCAATATAAAACCTTGCAAAAGAAAACACTAATTTGTCCAAGTCGTTTACCTTATTTAAAAAAACGAGTTCCCCGTATCAAAAAAAAAAAAAAAACGAGTTCCCTCTCTAAAGCATTAAACACGCACGCTTCTTGTCTCCACAATTTTCACACATCAAAATCAACAAATAAAACTTGTAAGAAATCAAAAACCCTTTTCTAATTTTATATCCAACAAAGTAAACAAAAACGGAACAAAATTTTAAATTTGACAAACATATACATTGACGTAAGGTTCACTAATAAACATGTATTTGGGTGCGACTGTCAATTTCACCATTCTCACTGGGAATTAAATCCCTGTACGACTGATGGCTAAAGGTTTTTAGATAATAAATTTGCTTTATATTACAAGTCCCTTTAAATTTGATGCCATTATTTTTTGACTTGGATAATGGTATTGTTTATTTTTTTAGTTATAATGGGAGAAGAGGATTTGAAAACATTTTGTTGGAAACATGAGGAGGTTCCAATTAACGCTCTGTTTGTTTCGATGGAAAACTTTGTATAAAGATAGTTTTCCTTATTTTGCATTGTTTGGTAGCATAAAAAAAGATGAGTCAAAGGAAAATTATATTTGATTAACATAAAAAGTATGGCTTATTTTTAGAGATTGTTTTCCATTAATTTTTTTTTGGAAAACAACACTATTTCACAGTAAACTAAATAAGAGAAGTTAGGAGGTTGCTACCAAACATTGAAAAATGAGATAAATTTATAGAAAATGTTTCTTGAAAAATGACTCATTTTTTAGAAAACATCATTGTTGAAACAAACAGAGCGTTAAGTTATTAAACTCTTTTTTCTTTTTTCTTTTTTGAGAAGAAAGTTATTAAACTCTTGGTAGGACAATCGTAACATATATTTACTCCTAGTTGCATAGTTTTAAATTTTTAATCCCTTTAATATCACTTTCTCAATAAATAAATTTTAAAAAAAACCTTCAATTTCACATGTGAAAATACATTTTCACTCTTGAATTGGTGCTTAATTATAAGAGTTTTCTCCTCTGTTCATATGGAGAGAACCTTGGGTCAAATTAATTGGATCATTTGTATGATCGTCTTTATATATGTAACCATGTAAGGTCCTAATTCAGTGGAAAATGAATGTAACATTACTTTTTTTTAAAAAAAATTATGGGAGGTAACATTATTTATTGAATATTCTTTAATATATTTCAATACTTGGGAAACCCAAAGGTAGTAAGTTTAACTTTTTTTCTTGATCGAGAAAAACCCAAATAGGTAACCAAAGTCATAATAAAAATTTGAGAAATACCAAATTGATCAAAATACTGAACAAATCCAGTCTAAAGAGTTTGAAATATATATATATATATATATATATATATATATATATATATATATATAAAAGATAATTAAGGTAGGTATATTAATAAAATCCGATGCATCTATAATTTCGTATTCTAATAATTTGGATTCACACAATCTTAAACCCAAAATCAAATCCAACCAATCCAAATCTATTTGATTAAATTCTGGTCTTTGAACACTTATGAACCATTTTTTCCCTTTATAAGTACAATAATATCTTTAACTTTATAAGAATTTCGTAGAAAAATACAAGAAAGAAAATTGTAAGGACCCTCCACTTGGACCTCTCACTTGTGAACAATTAATGGAAGCTCAGCAAGCCCAACATAATATATTTGTTAGAGAGTGGATCTTACAAGAAAGAACGTTTCAGCAAACCAAATATGGGTCTCAATTGAAGGAGATTAAACCAGTAAGAAAAACACAATATGGTAATGGCACTTCTCTGTCAAGTCCAAAGATAAGTTGTTCTTGTATATACTCAAGCCTTTTCTAAGTACAAGGTATTCTCTCTCAATTCTGTTTGTTTTTCCAGTGATTTCATATCTCATTTCTTACGGGGGGCCTTTTCTTTATATAGTCCTACTCTTTTTCAATCCCAGCCTTCCACATGTTGATTGTATAAGTGATCTCGTAGATGCTTGTCCCATCAGAGCACTCCTGAAAACTTTGTGTGCAACTGTAAGGCTAAATAATACTGTTTAGGCGTCATTTTCACATAAATACGACCAGTTAGTTAGATGCAGAACATTTAATATGGTAGTAGTAGCATTCTTCTCAGATATTTCTTAGTTCAGTGTTAACTCATTTCTCTGAAACTCATCTTCAAAAGTATGGTTGCCTCTTGCACAGTATTCTCTAGGCGGCTGGGTTCCGATCCTTTACAACGCTTCCTGAGGAAGTTTGGCTCATCAGGAGACACCACTTGCTCGTCGTTATTTGTCATTGTCCTTGGCCCATGAACTTACATGCTTATCTTACTGTTTGATCATCCTTGAACTCCTTGGCATCATCGGGTATGGCTCAGGGCTCAATACTCCTACTCGGTTCTTTTTATCCCTACAAAAATAGAGAAGAATAGAATGATCATACGAATTTAATGTGATTTAGCCTAACGACTTGTGTTCACGTGGAAAAACTTTACTGACTACAAATAAATTTATTAAAAGTGTATATATATGTACACAATGGCGGATGGAAAGGGCGCTGGGTGGGTTTCTAAAATTACCCCCTCCTTCTCATATATTTTATAAAAATATAAATATAAATATATACACTTTTATGGCAGAATTATGCTTTCTTTTTGCCCCCTCTAATTATTTGTATACCATATATAACTCATTAAATCAATTTTCATTTAAGGTATATTTTCTTTAAAATACATAATTTATATAAATGATCAATGCATCATTTTTTTCTAGATTCATGTTCCTGTAACTAAGTAAGTACATTTATTTAAATAAAATAAGTCTTCTTTATTTTCTAAAAACAAAACGCTTTTTTTAATAATTATTTTGCATTTGAAGGCTTAGAGATATTGGCAATGGTTTTTTTTTTTTAATTTTAAGAAAACAAATTAGAAGAAGGGACCGTTACAAATTTCATGGTTAGGAGGTAAAGATCCTTATTGCGTTTGTCGTCTATGAAAAATAAATATTTTTCTTTAGTTATATTATTTTTTTTATTTTGTTCAAAAATAATTTATTATTATATTTTTCTTATATTGACCTATATTTATGTTTAGACATTTAAATTGGTGTTTATTATTTAAATTTGTATATTTTTCATAATTAAAACTGCTAGTTATTTTGGCAGTGTAATCTCAACATTGTTTAGCTAAGAATATAAATCTAAAATGTATATTAATTATGATCATTATAATTAAAAAGATATTTTGCAGTTTACAAACAGCGTGGATGAAAAGAAAAAACTTATTTTGAGTTACATAAAAAATAACTCCGTCTAAATATTTTTGTTGTTTGATGAGGAAGTAATGTATGTTAAAGTGTGTTATAGACATATGCTATATATAAATAATATATTTTTGGATTCAATTTTTTGTTATATTTAGCTTGGAAATGTTTTGTGGCCCGTCACTATACATAGATATACATATTATAGTAATTATTACAACAATGGGAGATTTGAAATCTATTTTTCCTCGTACAAGAGAAGATAACTCATATAACAAATAGACTCAAACTTTAATTAAAATTGAAATTGGAGATTCTCGTGCTTCCATTACATTGGACCCGTTATAATATGTGTCATCAACATAATGTGTCATCAACAGATGAAATACACTAGAGCACTGCACTCGATCTCTTCCCAATTTCTAACCAAAAACTAGAAAACCGAGTTAGAGGGTATGAAATGACATGATCCGTGTGAACTCAATCACCATATCCACAATGAGGTTTCTAACGTGATAATCAGGTAAAAGAAGTATGAAAGAAGGTGATGAGAAATTGTCAAACCATTATTATTCTACCACTTCTACTACCAATACCAGTAGCATCTAGGTTCATTTTCACGCGCCAACACTACACCTTTTTTTTTATAAGCCTTTATTATATTTCCTTTGCCAACCATACCCACCTCCCATATTTATAAGATCCCCACTTTATGTTTTCATTCCCAAAAAATCCTAAACGGGAAAAAAGGAAGAAAAAAAAGAAACCCAACCATCACAAATATTCACAGACAAACAAAATACTAACCCCCCCTATTAATTAACCCAGAAAAAAGCTTAATAAGAAGAAGCAGAAGAAGGGTGTGAAAGAGGGTTCAAATGCAAGAAGAAAGTTGGGAACTTTCGGTGTGTCCAAGCTTCAATAGCTACTCTTCTGATAAACTCGCGGACGTAGCCGCTAAAGTGACCCTCGAGTTTGATCATCGTGATCACGATGATGGGGGAGCGTTCGAGGAAAACGAGGAGTTCGAGTTCGTGTCCGTTCGTAAAGCCGAGGACGACGTGGTCGTGTTGGACGGTCAGATCGGTCCGGTTTTCCCGGTGTTCAATCGCGACCTCCTTCTGTCTGATCAGAACCCAACCAAAAGTCAACAAATTACGGACGGCCATGATTTGAAGAACAGAGAAGGAGAAGGAGAAGGAGAAGGAGAAGAAGAAGGTGAGGATGTGCGGTGTCTTCGGATTCCGCTAAAGAAGCTGTTCAGCGAGGAACACGATCCGACGTCGTACTCTTCGTCGTCGTCCGAGGTGGATGAGCTGGAAGGGGTCCCACCTGGTACATACTGTGTGTGGACCCCACAGAGTAACAGCTCACCAAAAGCTATAGCCGCAGCTGCCTCACCGAGCCAATGCAAGAAAAGCAATTCAACTGGGACAACAACCTCGTCTAATACTAAGTCTTCTTCTTCCAAACGTTGGAGGCTTATGAATTTGCTTCGAAGGAGTAATAGTGAAGGGAAGGACTCGTTTGTGTTTTTGACTCCGAAGAACAAGGAGGAAGAGATTAGTAATAGTAATAATAGCTTTGAGGAAGAGAATTCGAATTCGAATTCGAAGGAAATAAAGAAAGTGGTGGCGGTTAAGAAGAAGAAGAAGAAGGAGAAGGAACAAACGGTGTCGTCTGCGCATGAAGTGTTTTATGGGAGGAAGAGGGAAAGCATGGAGAGGGATAAGAGAAAGACATATTTGCCCTACAGGAAAGATTTGGTCGGATTCTGGGCTAGTGTTGGTAGCTTGGGTCGGACCTTCCCTCCTTTCTAAAGGTTCTTCCCGGATCATCATCTATCTCAGTTTGACTTTTTTTTTTTAATTTTTTATTTATTTTTAATTTTAATATGATAAAATTTATGTACAATTACTTAAAGTGATGTACCTTAAAATTTTTAAAATTAAATTTAACTATATGATTTTGCAAAATGTTCAGATGATTGATAAATCATAGGATTGAATTTGATTGAAAAATTTAAGGTACAATGCTTTAGGAATTGCGGTAAATTTTATCTTGATTTTGTTATTAGTTTAAAGTTTTATTTTTAATGTAAAGAGATTGAGCAGATAATCTAGGAAACGCACTTGTTAGCTTGCTTGCTTGCCCAACAAAGGAAAAGGCAAAAAAGGCGCGCAAACACACAAAAAAAAAAAAAAAAAAATCCAATAAAAGAAAAAGAGAAGAGCTGTAGAATACATGATGGCATTTGCTTTTTTGTATTTTAATTTTTTTTTTTTTGAGAAACTTTTGTATTTTAATATTTGTATTTACGTGTTTGTGTAAATAAATTATTTTGTTTATTATTACTACATTTTTATGGAATATGGATAGTTTATTTTTGGCTGAATAAAAAGAGGAGGACAATGAGACGTGGTAATTTTATTTGAGCATGAATAGCTCATTACCTGGCTACCTGCTGGCATTTAATGTTTTAAATTTTTAATAGCAATGGGATATGGATGGATTTTACTTGTAAATAAGTGTTTGGACAAAATTTAGATACAGTACTTTAGGTATTGTTCTTTAAGTTCTCTCTTAAAATTCAGTCATGTGACTATTTAATTAAAAAAATACTTTCATCTCATGAGAAAAAATTTATATAGCAAAATTTTAAAAAGAAAACATAAAAAATAATACTTAAATACTATATCTTAGTCTTATACTGTACATTTATATGTTTTTTATTTCTTAATTTTTGGTTTAACTCAGTGAATTCCAGCCAAACAACTCCGTTTAAGGTTTTCATAGAGTGATGCTCATTAAATAAACATTCATTTTAATGTACATAAGAATTTAATGTATAAAGTGTCACAACTTATTATATGGAAGGTGGTGGGATCTATAGGAATTCTTCACCTATGTTCCAAAATATTGGTAATAATTTGTAGCACACAGCTACTTGCATAGCCTTGAAAATTGTGTACCTCAGTTCTAATTTTGAAATCATTAAATCGTGTTTTGAAAAACACGTTTTCACTATTTCAACCGATGTAGTGCATACACTTCGTACACATCAGCATCCAGAAATTTTTACAGTTTCTCAGAGAAAAAAAAGTGTAAGTTTAACTTCTTGAATTTTTTTGTTTGTTTGTTTGTTTTGTTTATGATATTCTCTCTCCAAATCTAACTCTGCAAATTTGGTCCTTCTCTTCTTGCAGTTTCCTAACATGCAATCAATATGCATCATTGGATGTTTCACACCTCTGAGGTGGCAATGATTAGGATTGCATATATATATATATATATATATATATATATATGCAATCCTAATCATATATGAAAATTTTAAAATCTTATCCATGTCATTGGAAATAAATGGATTAAATTGCATCACATTATAATTAACACTGAACAAATTAGAACCATTTTGGTATCATACTAAAAGCTATTTCCTTACAGCAAGCCGTGACTAGAAACAGGTCATTTGCCAGGCAAAATTGCATTTTCACAAGTCTGTGTACATTTTTTGTAATATAATTATGTTTTGCAAGTCATTGATAAATTTTAGTGGGATATAATTATGATGTGAAATTTTACTTGAAAACAAACAGATTGCGACAGAGAAAAAGAAAATTGAGCACAAGCAATTAATAAGCTTATTTCTGTTTCGTCCGGACCATGAACCAGCACCTAATTGATTCAAGGTTTTGGCCCACACGCAGTTGTGTCTTCCACATCACTTATTATTATTTTTTTGTCTCCATATTACACGATGAATTCAATGTAAAATGAAAAGTCATTGGGTCCATAAATATTTGAATATGAGCCCCTGGTGCCCATGAATTGATAGTCAGCAAATTAGAAGAATATATATATATATATATATATATATATATATATTTAATCATAGTATTTCATGGTGTAGGATTGGCTTGGGGGGGTTGTGTCGGTTTTTCTACGGAAGCCACTGAAACGACAGGGAAATAACATGAATGTAAAACCGTCTAAAATGTGTAAAGAAATAGACTTGATGTGGAAACTGGAAAGCGAAAGAGAAATGTGAAATGAAAGGAGTTAAGAAAAAAAATGGTGTCCTAAATCAACATCTGACTTAATTTGCCTTTTGAAAGTAAGAGTAAGACTACTGGTAACTGGTAGAGTCTACATTTGTGTTTACACAAATATGCACTCAAACATGGCTATCAGGCCAATAGCTACCAACCTCTTGGTATAATAAAAGGTTTAATCTTGGTGATAAATAAATAAGTTAGACTTAATACGTAGGTTTTTTTTAAGACAAAGTTTGAATTCATGAGTCATGAGTCATGACCATCTGCTATGGACTATGGTATAACAATATCAAGATAATTTTTTTTAATATAAAATCCTAAATGGTTAGAAAAATGTAATTTTAATCATTTAATAATTAAAAAAATATTAACGGAGATGTCATAAGAGTATTAATTTAGGAAATATTTTTAGAAACTTTTTATAGAAAAAAAAACGTTTTTTTGATAGTTTTTTATATTTCTTGTGAAAGTAACATAAAAAATTTCCTAAAATTATTTATTAATAATTGCTCTAAGGACATCCATTAACAGAATTCTTTAATTATTCTAATTTTTGTAATGAATTCAATAGTTATAAAATTATAAATTATAATAAGAAAAGGCGAATTAAACCTAAACATTTCTAATAGAAATAGCACGAAGTAGCATGGTGTGAACCTCTCTTTGCTCATAAGTCATAATAGTTACTTTCTGTGAAATTTCTTTGTGGAAAAGGAACTCATGGTGAAATTGTATTTGAGCAATTAGCAGTTAAGAAATTATGTAGTTTTCATTGACCATGTCTGTAAGTGCCAAGAATAAGTTGACATAATACAATGAATTTGTAGAGGCAGGAACGTGAATCAAATAAACTAGCACAGTTGAAGAAGAAGAAAAAGATAAGGAACAATGAAGAATACTAGTCCACTACCAAGGTCTGAGGACATATACTTATAATAGACTGATCTCAAGAACGATTTACTACAGTGTTTCTCTCTCTCCCTATAACCCCTCATTTCTGGATGATCTTTTACATTATATAGCATCTTTCAGCTGATCTTGGCCCTCCATTTGTTGATCATGCAAGCCGCTACTCGAGTGCTTGTCCTATCAGACGCCTTCCCAAGTCTTCTATGAGTTGCGGCAACCAAGACAATACTGTTCAAGGTCTTTTTCACATAAATGCGGTTAAGAGATTTGGTGGAGTGCATTAAATGTGGTGATAGTTATCATCCCTTCAAATACGTCAGTACTTACCCCCTCTCTGAAGCTCTTCCTCTATAGTGGGACTTTTTCTGGTAACGTGCCTTTGACGTGGCCCAAGCTCGCCTCCCGGCCTTGCCGTCCGAGGATATGGTCTCCTCAGAACTGCATCAACCTCCTCGGCCTTAGATATGACACGTGTCATTATTACCTTATTAAATTTCCATGTCCCACAATGTCAACCTATATTTGACAAAAGATGCTATGTGGCAAAATGACCGGTTTAAAACTTTAAATTTGGTGAAGATGGTTGGGCTTTCTCTTAATTCAGCATTTTGATAATTAGTGTCAACCCAGTTCTAAAGAAACATAAGAAAGTTTAAAGGAAAATGGTGGGTCCAATAGGGTTCATCATCTTATCTCCGACGACCAAGTTTAAGCATCAAATTGACAACTTCTCCAATAACATTGTAATTTCATGAAACCATTTTATCAATTCCATGATTCCATCACTGGGTGTTAATCTAGGCAGTTGTGAAATGCTTAAATTAGATTCTATTTATTAATTTTTGTCTCTTCTGGATGGGGGGAAGCAAAGGATTTGACATTTTAAGTAACTAATCTAAAATAAATAAATAAAATGCAAGAATTTAAGTGATATGCTAAGCTACTTGGTGCAAATGGTCATGAGGAAATCAGTATTATTACATATGTTTGATTTGATAGAATAATAATATTCCCCCATTTGTAGCAAATAGATAACATTTTGCTAGTTTAGAATCAAAACATTTGATTTTGCCCTTCTTTTTCTGCTTTTAGAGCATATGGATTGTTCAAAAAGGTTTGTGATTGTGTCCAGCGCATCAGTGCATACTAAACGTATAGAAATGCAAATATGTGTCCGTTTAAAAAAAAGATGCTTTCTTCGCTTATTTAGAGAACATTTATCTAGAAAGGTTAGATTCACTGTAAAAGTAACTACGTAGCAAATGACATCCATTTTCTTTGCAAGCTTTTAGAAGTTTTAATTTTTTAACTGTTGTTTACAAGAAAAAGAAAAGGTCATTTTTACACTAGGCATTTGGGTAAAATGGCGACTCGGGTAAATTAGAATGATGGAAGATTTGACATTTGGATTTAACTATTGCATGCTATCTTTTTTATTTTGAGTTTTGGGACTTTTTTTTTTATCGGTTTTGAGAGTAATTGACTTTCTGATAAGACCAACTGACCAAGAACTATTTTGCTATAGGAGTATGAGAGAGATTGATTTTTGAATAGTTAAATCGATGGTTCCGAGACTGGAGTTTAATATTTTATTAGTTTAATCCATGGAATTCCAAGAGTTTGATTCTTTGCTACCATGAAATCTTTCTCTCTCTCTCTCTTAAATTTTTTTTTTTTTTTTTTTGATAAAAATGTAAGCTCTTATAAATTAAGATAATTAGATTGGAATACACTCTCCAACTCAGAGGGTAAATCTTCTACCCAAACATCTAAACCCGCAGATAAAACTGCTTTTCTAGCGAGGGCGTGGGCTAACTTATTCCCACCCCACCGCACATGAGAGAAACTACAAAAATGAAACAAACCAGCTTGACGACGGGTTTTCTCAACCATTTCCCATATAACGTGTTGCAGCAGACCGAGGAATTCAGAGCTGAAACCACCCGGAAACAATCACCTTCCATCACCACTTTAGAGAGGCTTAGTTCTTGCGCAAAAAGCAGAGCACGATGAGCAGCCAAAGCTTCTGCCATTTCCACAGAAAAAGGAAGCATAATTCTCTGAGACAAAGCCGCAATCATCTCCCCATCTGAATCTCTAATTGCCACTCCAATGCCTGCACTACCCAGATTCTCAAACCAGGCAACGTCATAGTTCACCTTAAAGGCACCCACTGGAGGACGAGACCAGCCCACCTGGACCCCAGGACCTCTCGGCAACACAACTGGCTTATACAGGTCCAGGCATTCCCGAACCAAAGTGACAACCCTCTCACCCAGATCCAGCAGCGGCCAAGTGGGTTGATTCTCCCTCTCACTCTTAAGGTTGTTGTAAGGGTGATTGGTGTTGTCACATTGAAAACTTCCATTTTAAATATGTGTTATATTTAATTCTATCGACTAATAAATTCGAATTTGTTACGAGATGTGTGATAATTCTATGTTATTTTAGTACTTTGGTATTTTCATATTGGCATAGGTGAATTTTGTTGGTGTTTGGTGTTCTGTGCAGTTCAAATTAATTTTGCAGTAGCATGAAAATGTTTATGTTGAATTTTAAAAATACGAAATTAGGGGGTTACAACATTTAATGGTATAAAAAATATATTTCATTAAAAAAACAATATAGCAAAATTGTTAAAGAAATTAGAAATGATTTGAACTTATGTACCCTCAAATTTTACTGTGATAAATTATGTACTCTAAAAAAACATAAAAAGAAAAATGAAAAATGAGAGACACATTCCCATTATAATTGTTCACTTAAAGTAAAGAGTGATCGAAGAATAACAAATGTCTTTTAGGACATCTGCTAACAAATTTTTTTAAATAATAATTATAGGGACATTGGGCCCAGTAATTTATGAAGGACGGCCCAAGAATATTTATTGGGCTAAAAGCTCAATCTGAGGACATCAAGTGATATAGGGGTGTGTGAATATACCTCATAAAGAAAATACTAGGTAAATATGTGATAGCGTATAAATAATTATGTCCGAGGAAGACTTTGTCCTCAGATAATAAAGCCGAGGTGATAGAAGGGAAGGTTTAATATCCCTAGGCTATGTTATAGAAATTCCTATGGTTTCAGGAAGACACGGTACACGTGGAGGGTAATAGAAAGGGCGGTGGAATATCTAAGATAAGGCTGTTACCACCGCCCTCGCATTAAAGACTCTGCAATTGATATGCTGGCTGCATTGATGGAGAAATGGGACCTGAGCATGAGGTTTGGAACTTGGCCCCTGACTCCAGAAGACTTCAGGGAAATTTGATAGGACAAGTATCTAACCATGAGATGGAAGATGAAAAGGAGAGGAAGAGGAAGTATAAATAAAAGAAGTGACCTTCAGAAGAAGGGAAGGCTTTTTTTTGGAGAAAAAAGAAAGAATAGTATATGATAAATCTGACTATCCACAATTGTAATCTATCTTGAGAAGTAATATTATAAACTATCCTCGGATTGTGTCCGAGGAGAAATTTTCATTCATATTCTTATAGATAATTCCTTATTTGTGCCATTGGGCCTAAAGTCCGTTTTTCTTTGTTGTTTAAACCACCTTTGAAATCTAGATTTCAAGCCCACTCTCTACAAATTTATTGTAAAAATGCCTTTCAAGCCCTTTCCCTTTTGATTTTGGGTCGGGAGTTCGAATTGTGTCCTTACAATTGGCGCCATCTGTGGGGATTTAGTCTTCGAAGAGGTTCAAACGTCATGGTGGGCTCAGGACTACAACATCGTATAGAGTCTGTGGGCTCCCAGCATGAGGATCACTTCTTGCATCTTGAGCACGAAGAGAACCAAGAAGGTAGTGTGCATACTACGCACACTACCAGAAGTAGGAGTCATTCACAAGGGGGAAGCAGAGTTCCTCACGAGAAAAATACCAAAGCCATGCAGAAAGAAATTGACAGCCTAAAAAGGAAATTGTGTCTCGAAAGGCGAAGGTGAACTCCTTCTGTCTCCGATCCCTCTTCAGAGGGTTCCGAGGATGACAATTACAGGCAGAGATCCAGAACTCCCCCAAATGAATCTTTCTCTTACGAGGAAGACAATCTGCATGGGCGGTAGGGTAAAAACTATTCCTCTAAGGGCTTGGGAAATGATGCAATGGGTAGGGCGTTGCACCAAATCTCCAGGTCACCCTTCATACACAAGTTGGAAGAAGGGAGGCTACCTCGGCGCTTCACACAATCGACCTTCACTATTTACAATGGCCAAACAGATCTTGTGGAGCATGTGAGCCATTTCAGCCAAAGGATAGCAGTACATTCAAAAAATGAGACTTTGATATGCAAGATTTTTCCCTCTAGCCTAGGACCCGTGGCCATGAGATGGTTTGATGGCTTGAGGGCAGGCTCTATCAATTCTTTCAAAGAACTTACTAGGGCATTTGGCTCTTGTTTCATCACGTGCAGTAGAGTTCCTCGGCCTTTAGATTCATTATTATCCATGGCCATGAGGGAAGGGGAAACCTTGAGAACATATTCGGACAGGTATTGGGAGATGTTTAATGAAATTGACGGGGACTTCGATGATGTGGCGATAAGGACCTTCAAGGTCGGCCTACCTACGGAGCATGACTTGAGGAAATCTTTGACGAAAAAGCCTGTCAGGAGCGTGTGTCGGCTCATGGATCGCATCGATGAGTACAAAAGGGTTGAGGAAGATCAACAGCAAGGAATGGGTAAGGCGAAGGTTATCCCTTAGGAGATGAGGGATTTCAGGTCGTACAGATACAACAACAACAGGCCTGCAAGAGATTTTTCCAGACAAGCTGGTCTTACCGCCCCACAGGTGGTCAACACCGTTTTCAAGGAACCAGTGCAACAGCTATTGGAGAAAATCAGGCATGAGTCATACTTCAAGTGGCCCAATAAGATGGCAGGGTACGCTTTGAGACGCAACCAAAATCTCCATTGCCATTATCACCAGGAGAAGGGTCATACCACTGAGGATTATTGGACTCTGTGGAATCATTTGGAGTAATTGGTTAAAGAGGGAAAGCTAAAGCAATTCCTGTATCAGCCTAATGGGCAAGGAAACCACTTAAGGGCGGTAAACCACGATGGCTCTTAGTCAAGGCCTCCTCTAGGTACAATCAATGTTATTTTCGCGGCACCTGGAAGGACTAGCTCAACTCCTTTTAGGGTGATGTCTGTGGCTCGGACCTTGGCCAAGGAATCAAGGGATCAGCCGAAGAGGATTAAAACGAATGTCCTACCAGTTTTGGGTTTCTCGAAAGAGGACAAAATCGGGACTATTTAGCCACATGATGATGCCTTAGTTGTTACCCTAAGAATAGGGAATTACGATGTGAAGAGGGTGATGGTCGATCAAGGCAATGGCGCAGATATCATGTACCCTGACCTGTTTAAAGGGTTAAATTTAAAGCTTGAGGATCTTACAGCTTATGACTCACCCTTGATAAGCTTCGAGGGAAAGGCTGTCATACCAAAGGGGCAAATTAGGTTGCCTGTACAATCAGGCCTAGAAGTGGTAAATGTAGATTTCATCGTGGTGGACGCCTATTCTTCCTATACAGCTATTGTGGCAAGACCTTGGTTGCATGCTTTGGGTGCCGTTTCCTCAACCTTGCATGTCAAGGTTAAATTTCCTTTTGGAGATCAAGTGGTGGAGCTGCTTGGGAGTCAGTTTGTGGCTCGACAGTGTGTCACGGCTGCAATTCTGCGTCAACCTGAACCGGAGTCCTGGGCCTCGGCTAACGAAAAGTCGTAGCAATCAAAGTCTCTGGCCACAACCAAGGTAGATGAACCTGCATGTGAAGAATTGGAAAAGGTTCTCATAGACGATGACCTTGAAAAGTTCTTTCAGGTAGGGGTTCAATTGTCACAGGAGGAAAAGACAGAGCTGATTTTATTTTTAAAGGGAAATATGGATGTATTTGCATGGAATGCTTACGAAGCCCCTGGGGTTAATCCGAGTTTATTTGTCATCATTTAAATGTCAATCCAGCTGTGGTACTGAGGAGGCAACCACCTCGGCAATCCTCCAAAGAGCATTCCGAGGCTGTTAAGGAGGAAGTGCTCAAACTCAAAAAGGTTGGTGCTATCAAAGAAGTGTTTTATCCTGAATGGTTAGCTCATACGGTAGTGGTAAAGAAGAAGAATGGGAAGTGGAGAGTTTGTATGGATTTCACAGATTTAAACAAGGCTTGTCCGAAGGATTCTTTCCCAATGCCTCAGATTGATCAGTTGGTGGATGCTACTGTTGGGCATCCTCGGATGAGTTTTCTTGATGCTTTCCTAGGTTATCACCAAATACCTTTAGCTGTGGAGGACCAGGAAAAGACTGCATTTGTCACTCCTACAGGAAATTATCAATATAAGGTGATGCCCTTTGGTTTGAAGAACGCAGGAGCTACCTATCAAAGGATGATGACTAGGATGTTTGAGCCACAACTAGGAAAAACTATCGAGGTATATGTGGATGACATGGTGGTAAAGAGTAAAGCGGTTTCTACGCATTTGGAAGATCTGAGCAACACTTTTCAAACACTGAGAAAGTACAAATTGCGACTCAATACCTCTAAATGTTCTTTTGGTGTGGGGTCGGGCAAGTTTCTAGGCTATATGGTAAGTCACCGGGGAATTGAGGTCAATCCTGCTCAGGTTAAGGCCATTAGCAACTTACACCCACCTCGAAATCCTAAAGAGGTTCAGAGACTAACAAGAATGACTGCTGGCCTCAACCAATTTATTTCTCAGTCCACGGACAGATGCAGGCCTTTCTTTCAGTTGTTAAATAAATGGAAGGGTTTTGAATGGACCGAGGAGTGTGCGGTGGCTTTTCAACAGCTTAAAGAATATCTCTCGCAACCACCCATTATGTCTCGACCAGAAATTGATGAAGTTCTATTCGCATATATTGCAGTAGCTAATCATGCAGTTAGTTTGGTTCTTATATGGGATGATGATAATGTACAGAGGCCAGTTTATTACGTGAGCAAGTCTCTACATGAAGCCGAAGTAAATTATTTACCACTGGAGAAAGCAATCTTGGCGGTGGTGCATGCTACGCGAAGGCTTCCCCATTACTTCCAGTCTCATACAGTTGTTGTCCTAACACAACTCCCTCTTAAGTCTATACTTTGAAATGCGGATTATACGGGAAGAATCGCCAAATGGGGAACTGTCCTAGGGGCTTTCGATATCAAGTATATGCCTTGCACCTCTATAAAAGGGCAAGTCATTGCGGATCTTGTGGCGGAGTTTGCTGAGCTCTCATTAGAAGAGTATATTAAAGGATCAGGCATAGATAAAAAATCAGAAGGCATGATTTCGTACAAAGAGCCTCCGTTGTGGAAAGTATATGTTGATGGAGCAGCATATCAAAGAGGATCTGGTGTGGGGCTAGTTTTGGTATCCCCTGAGGGAATTACTTTTGAAAAATCTTTGAGATTAGGGTTCTCAGCCACCAACAATGAAGCAGAATATGAAACCGTCCTCGCTGGAATGAATATGGTTTATAAGATGGGAGGGAAGATAGTACAAATGTTCTCGAATTCACTATTGGTGGTAGGCCAAGTGGAAGGGAAGCTAGAGGCAAGAGATTCAAGAATGCAGGGATACTTAACCCAGGTCAGGTATATGCAATCCAAATTTGAGTCATTTTCTTTATTACATGTGTCCAGGTGTGGGAATACTCATGCTGACTCCTTGGCCACACTCTCAACATCCTCAACGCAAAGCCTATCTCGGGTCATCCTTGTTGAAGATCTATGGAAACCCACTGGGACGAGTAATAACGCCACTCGAATTCTTCAAATTAGGACAGGGCCTAGTTAGATGGATCCAATTGTGACATTTCTCAAAGATGATATCTTGCCAAAAGAAAAGTCCGAAGCAGATAAGGTTCGTAGGAAAGCACCTCGGTTCTGGCTATCCGAGGATCAGAAATTATACAAACGCTCTTTTTCAAGACCATATTTGTTATGTATGCACCCAGAAGCAACGGAGTTACTTTTGGAAGAGTTGCATGAAGGGATTTGCGGAAGCCACACTGGAGGAAGATCTTTAGCTCATAGAGCCCTTACTCAGGGCTATTGGTGACCCAATATGCAGAGAGAAGCACAGGATTATGTGAAGAAATGTGACCAATGTCAAAGATTCGCTCCTAACATACATCAACCAGGAGGTGTTCTTAATCCTCTGTCTAGCCCTTGGCCTTTTGCTCAATGGAGTTTAGACATTGTTGGACCTTTCCCAAAAGCAACAAGGAATAGGCGGTGGCTCCTCGTCGGAACAGATTATTTCACTAAATGGGTTAAAGCTGAGCCATTATCAAATATCAGAGACATGGAAGCAACAAAGTTTGTATGGAAGAACATTGTCACTAGGTTTGGAATCCCTTATACTCTCATTTCAGATAATGGTCTACAATTTGACAGTAAGGCCTTTAGGAAATACTGTTGTGATCTAGGCATCACGAATAGATATTCCACTCCAGCTTACCCTCAAGGGAATGGGCAAGCTGAGGCCATCAATAAAGTGATAGTTAATGGGCTCAAGAAAAGGTTGGGTGATGCTAAGAGAAGATGGGTGGAAGAACTGCCACATGTCTTGTGGACATATCGAACTACACCACGAAGGTCCACAGGATAAACACCCTTCTCCATGACTTATGGAGCCGAGGCAGTAATACCTCTAGAAACTGGGTTCTCAACACTAAGGAAGAACTCCTTCACTCCAGACAGCAACGATAATCTATTGGAGAGAAGTCTAGACTTAGTTAAAGAACGACAAGAGAATGCCATGGTTCAACTAGCTTATTATTAACACAAATTCAAGCAGGGGTATGATTCTCATGTAAAACTACGGCCTCTTGCACCTGGGGACTTGGTACTGAGGAAATTTTTGGGTACAACAAAGAACCCAGCATGGGGAAAACTGGGGCCCAACTGGGAAGGATCTTATCGAATTACCTCGGTCGCAGGCATAGGGGCTTATAATCTTGAAGATCTAGATGAATATGTTGTACAACATCCCTGGAATGTAAATAACCTACAAAGGTACTATTATTAAATGTAAGGCACTTCAGCCATTTTTATTGACACTATATTGCGTTCATTATCTTCGTTTGTCTAAGTATCAAACTGAAGCTTGGTATGCCTGGATCCTCGGACCACATACCTCGTCTAAATTGATATTTTTTATCAAGTGTTAGACAGAACCTTAGTTATGTCTGATCCTCGGATCATCTACTTTGGGGAAATTAACATTTCAAATCTTTTCACTAAGTATCAAACTGAAGCTTGGTATGCCTGGATCCTCGGACCACGTACCTCGTCTAAATTGATATTTTTTATCAAGTGTTAGACAGAACCTTAGTTATGTCTGGTCCTCGGATCATCTACCTTGGGGAAATTAACATTTTAAATCTTTTCACTAAATATCAAACTGAAGCTTGGTATGCTTGGATCCTCAGACCACGTACCTCGTCTAAATTGATATTTTTTATCAAGTGTTAGACAGAACCTTAGTTATGTCTGGTCCTCGGATCATCTATTTTGGAGAAATTAACATTTCATTTCTTTTCACTAAGTATCAAACTGAAGCTTGGTATGCCTAGATCATTGGATCATATGCCTTATCTAAATGGATATCTCACTAAGTGTTGAACAGAGCCTAATAAATGTTTTGGTCCTTAGACGTGCCCCATCTAAATGAAATTCAACTACGTATATCTTAAAGTCTCCCTGAGATAGTGATAAATGGATAAAAATCCATGAGCATCACTTAATGCATTTATAGACATGTTGAACATGTTTATTGCTTAAATTCAATCCAGGTTGCTGCTTTGGCTTTAGTAAACTAATAAGGGCAAAAGGATTACTGTTCTAAATATAGCAAAACAAGTATGAAGTAGTATGATCAGGCAAAACAAAAGCAAAAACATCAAACAAAGGAGGTAGAACTTATGTTTTCATTAAATTCAAAATTCTTTGGAATTAACAAAAGTACTTGCGAATCATCAGAATTACACTAAGTATAAATAAAGGAAAGGCTAAAGACGAGAGGAGAACAGTCACTGCTTCAACTTTATCTTCAAATGGCCTTTAGGATCTTGAGGAAGTTGAGGTTGCGCCGAAGACTCAACAGCTATTCCTTTGCCTTTTGGATCATCCTTCAAGGTTATTGGATTTGTTTGATTACCCTGCTTGTCCTTGGAAGAGTCTTTGGGGTCACTTGAGGGCTGTGTGTCCTCTAGTGCATTTCCTTCTATTGGATCAGCTTGCTTTGGGAGTTGACCTTCAGCAAAGGCAGAGTCTTCAGCCAACTCACCTTCCTTATCCTCAGATAGTTGTAGGTCAGCATCATCATCGACTTGAGGAAGGTCAGAGGCTCGAATGGCTAGAGGGTGGTAGACACTCTTTGCTTTCCAAAGAGTAGAAGAAGCCTCAACCCTAGCTCGGAAAAGTGCCTCGTTCCACACTTTGAGGCAGTAATGCCTGCATACCTCAGGGACCTAAGCCTTGAAGGTTTCTGTGATCTCCTTCACGCCGACCTCATAACCTTCCTGTTCAGCTCGGTCTTTTGCATTCTCAGCCTCTTCTCTTGCCTTCTCAGCCTCTTCTTTTTCTTGAAGGGCCTTCTCTTTGCTCTTGATGGCCTCCTCTTTTACCCTCTCAGACTCCTTCAAATCTTTTTTAAGGTCCTCAACTAGCTTTCTCGCTGCAACAAGGTTCTCATCAGTTTCCCTAAGCAGCAGTCGTTGGTCCTCGGTTTGTTTCGCAGTTGTTTTAAGAGCAGCATCCAAGCTGGACTTCTCACTCTCTGCCTTAACCAGTTTATCTGAGACCTCTTGTAGTTTTTTCTTTTTTAGGTCCGAGATCCTTTGGGCGTTTTCGCGCCTTGATTCTTCAGCCTTCAAAGATTTATATGAGCTAATGGCGATCTCTTCTGCCCTATGAGCAAACTGAACAGCCTATGAATAAAAGACAACAATACAAAAAGGATAGAGTTATAAGTTTTATAAAAATAACAGGAATAGAAATGGACAAGGTTTAGAAGAGATGCTTACCATGGCAAGCTCCTTCTTCAGAATCATAAAGACATTCTGGTCTCTCTTTTTTCTGAGCTCACCCATATCCTCGAGTAATAGCAAAGCTTGCTCCAATGCGTCTGCTACGCAAGCAGCTGTTCCCTCATCGGAGTTCCTAATGGATGTGTCAACAGTGACTGTGTGGTCATCCATAGTCATATCAGGGAGCCAGAGTGGAGCGTGTACGGCCACGTGAGATTCGGTCCGTCTATCTGACCTCGTCTGCAAGGTGCGGGCCTGTTTTCCTCCTTTTTCGATCTCAGGCTCCTTAGGAAGAGAGCCTTTTCCTACCTCCATCACTTCTTTCCCTTTTTGCTGGTCCTGTTTTCTGTTGTGGTCAGCCGGGTTGATACGTTGAGATTGGGAAGGAGGGGGAGGAGAAGGGAGTCTGGATTCAGGGCCTTTTTTAGCACCTTTATCTTGGACCCTAGTGCGAGGTTCCTTAGGAAGCTCTTGAGGCCCTGCTTGAGCCTCCGGTACATCTTTTAGACTCGGCTTGGCCTTGCGCTGGATACCCATGGGATCAGACTGTTGGATGATGTCTTGTGAGACTTGAAAGGATTTGCCGAGGATAGAAACTTGGTCTTCGGGGGAGTGAGGTTGATTAAAAACCTCGAACTCGTCCTCGGAATTGGATACTTCAACAATTTCTTCTTCTTCCTTTATGCTGGGTTGGGAAGAGGTTGCTTTACCAAGTATGTGTTGTGTTGAAAGAGGGATTAAGGGAATCCCTACCGGAACGGGTTGTGGGGGTTGTACGGGTTGGGTAACCAGGGTACCCTGAGGAATAGGAGCCCCCTCGGGTAGCAGAAAACCTTCAACGGCAACGCTGATCCGGGGAAGACGTGGGTCCTTGGCTTTGATCACACACTTCGGCACCTGAAAAGCTTTGGAAATGGGATCGTAGCCGAGGATTAAATGAGCTGCTCGGAGTTGGCCGTTTGTATGCACAAAAACTTCGGCTTGTAAAATTCTATCCAATCTCCCAAAATCAACAAGGAGGGGGTGATGATCCGCTGCGTGTGGGTCTGCAGAATTATCCAAAAGAAAGAAAAAGAAGGTAAGAATAGATAAAAAGATAAAAAGGAATGGTTTTTAAAGGTTTTAGATAGATCCAAAACTTCACCTGGGGTCCCTTCTCTTGTCGAACAGGGTAAGCCGTCGTGCCAATCTCCTGATATGATTAGGAAGTCGTATTTTAAACCCTTATTGGATTCGGGTAGACACTAAATTAACCTAACTGCTGGATGCCTAGATTTTAAGTAATATTCATCTTTTTTCGTTAGGTAGTGGAGGTTATAAACCCAGTTCACATCGTGATGAGTGAGCCCTAGGTTCATCTTCTCATTTAGGGCATCTATGATACTAGGATCCTAAAAACATTTGGGGCACACTGGGTAGGAGCTAGTCTAAAAGCCCTAAGATAATCCCTAGTTATAGTCCCCATTGGGATTCTCATCCCTCCGTCGATGAATGCAATCATCGGGATTACTACCTCTCCCATTTTTCTTTTTACGAAATACTCCTCTTCTGTACAGTACCTAATAGATACCTTCGAGGGAATTCAGTATTTAGCCTTAAATTGCTCTATTTTTTTTATTTGAATCCACTAGGGATGCAAATCTACCCATTTTTGAAAAAAAAGGGTGTAGGTATGTTAGAGAAACTAAGAAAATAGACTAAGCCGAGGATAACGGAGAACAGAGAAAAAGAAAAGGAAAGGAAGGAAAACAAAAAGAAAAAGAGCTGATAAGAAATGGAGAGAGTATGAGAGAACTTACTTTAAAAAAAGAAGGCACGGTCAACTTGGACAGGGTATTTGGTAAAAAGAGAAAATACGTGTAGATGGCAAATGTGGCAGGTACGTTATAGGAGCGTTGTGGTGTGTGAGAGGATTTGAAAGAAATTAGTATTTATATATCATTAGGAATTATGAATCGGGAGAATTCCCGCCTCTACCCAAGGGCAATTCTCAACCGTTGGATATGTGTCATATCGCTGAACGTGGGAAACATAAAGATGCCAGAATTTAATTTAGGGACGCTTCGCATGCCGAAGCGTCGGGAACATGCGATGGGCAGTTCAAAAATCATCATCCCTGTCAACAATATTGCTAAATATCCATAGGACAAAAGGAGACAGATGTCGAGATCCTCTTTTCATCCTAAATTGGAGAAATAAGAATCTCGAGGAGCTATTGTAGAGATATTGGGCCCAGTAATTTATAAAGGACGGCCCAAGAATATCTCTTGGGCTAAAAGCCCAATTCGAGGACATCAAGTGATCTAGGGGTGTGTGAATGTACCTCATAGAGAAAATACTAGGTAAAGATATGATAGCGTATGAATAATTATGTCCGAGGAAGACTTTGTCCTCGGATAATAAAGCCGAGGTAATAGAAGGGAAGGTTTAATATCCCTAGGCTATGTTATAGAAATTCTTATGGTTTCGGGAAGACACAGTACACGTGGAGGGTTATAGAAAGGGCGGTGGAATATCTACGATAAGGCTGCTACCACCGCCCCTGCATTAAAGACTCTGCAATTGATATGCTGGCTGCATTGATGAAGAAATGAGACCTGAGCATGAGGTTTGGAACTTGGCCCCTGACTCCAAAAGACTTCAGGAAAATTTGATGGGACAAGTATCTAAACCAGCGTTATAACCATGAGGTGGAAGATGAGAAGGAGAGGAAGAGGAAGTATAAATAAGAGAAGTGACCTTCGGAAGAAGGGCAGGCTTTTCTTTGGAGAAAAAAGAAAGAATAGTATATGATAAATCTGACTATCCACAATTGTAATCTATCTTGAGAAACAATATTATAAACTATCCTCGGATTGTGTCCGATGAGGAATTTTCATTCATATTCTTATAGATAATTCCTTATATGTGCCATTGGGCCCAAAGTCCATTTTTCTTTGTTGTATAAACCACCTTTGAAATCTAGATTTCAAGTCCACTCTCTACAAATTTATTTTAAAAAGGCCTTTCAAGCCCTTTCCCTTTTGATTGTGGGTCGGGAGTTCGAATTGTGTCCTTACAAATAATAAAAGCATGTTGTAGTAGGATCTCCTTATCCCATGGTGCTCCTTGTATGGGGTTCTTACTTTTGTATTTTTTATTTTCATTTTCCTAAAAAAAGTGTTCTTTATTTTCATCAATAATATTTTTTATCTTTTATTTAAAAAAATTAAATAATAAAAGCATTTTTAATCCATCTCAAATTATTGATGTATATTATGGTGCAATAAGTTAATTATGTGCTTGACTATAGGTATAGGATGACTTTTGTTTCTTCAATGGAGATATCTAACATTCAAATACCCTCATTATAACTATCAAATTATGAAAAGAACTTTCTCAACAAAATAAAAAAAAAATTATGAAAAGAAATTTTCAAAGATTTTCAAAAGTATTCAAGACATTAAGACACGCATTTCAACTTTATATGTATATTGTTACATTCTTAACACTTTACATTGATTTATTTTCTTAATTTATTTTGAAAAATCAAATTACATATTTAAACTTTATGTATTTAGGCTAGTCTCTTTATTTGATTTATACTGACCATGAATTGATTATTTTATTTTCTTTATTTTAATGATATTTTGAGAAAAAAGGAATATACTTTTTTTCCCCATTATTTCAATTATTTTATTTTCTTTATTTTAATGAAATTTTGAAGAGAGAGTGTGGGACCCACTAATTAATAAGGTAGTTTCTAATTTGGGTTAAACTTATTGCATACGAACTTTTTTACATAGTTTTACACACCTAAAAAAATGACTAAAATCACGATTTAAAACCATTTTTCAAGCAGTGTGACATATGGTAGAATCTCATACTTTTTCACATGGGATCTTTGCTTTATAGATGCTACTAATATGCAAGGATAATTGTCTTTAGTCTTATTGCGAATAGAAGTAGTCTAAAGACTATTACTCCAAATAGCACGGACGGACCCAGAAAAGGGCTTGGGCCCCTCCCCTGGCCCCAAAAAAAAAAAGAAACTATATTTTGTCTTTTTTTTTTTAGTTAGGCCCCCTCTCTTCTAAAACCTTAACCCCCGTTAGCCAGCCTAACCCAACTTAGACAACCCATCCCAGTACAACCTAAGCCATTTTAATACTATATAGATGTCTATTTGAAGTTTTTAAAATAAAAATTTCCGCTTATACTTTGCCCCCTAGCTTGAAATCATGGTCCATGCTTGAAATAGATGCTTTGATTTTTTAATTATTTTTTCAATAGATGTTATTCATTTCAACTAATTTGGGTTGAGACCTTTATTCTTGCTCATATCAGAATGGGCATGTAAATTGACAATGGTAACTAATGGTCATCAATCTCAAGTTTAAAAGATGCTAAGAGGGCCTTGAGTTGCATTACACTTTACAAAACTAAAGCGCAAACAAAGTTTCAAGACCAGAGGTGGAGTTAAGAATTTTTATTTGGGGGCTAAGTTATAGCACTAATATGTTTATCAAGACAACCCCTACATACACATATACACACACTTTTTTATTATATACACACACTTTTTTATTTGATAAGTTATATATATACATAAAAAAAAGCTTAGTCTTTTTAATCAAAATTATGTTTGATGGTTGTTGATACCCATTTTCGCGACACATTTTCTACAAACCCGATTCAACCGAGCCCAACTTCATTGTGGGCTCAATTCATGTATTATATTATATTTTATTCTTTTAAGCATGATCCAAGCTCATGTGACTTATGGGGGAAATTGAGGAAGTGTGGTTTGGAGGGTATAGGTTGGTTCCTTTCAGACTTTTTGAATGAGCCCAGCCCATGTGTGCTACCAAGTGGGCAAGGGACACTAGTAGCACCTTAGGCTCATAGAGGAGGTCTTATATCCAAAATTTTCACCCCGAAATAGCTTTTATGCTCTGGGTGACTGTGACCTAAAGTTTCTACTCTAACCCAATTTTACCTTTAAAACATAGTTGGCTCTCATTGGCCAACTCCATTTGCTAGGCCTCACTTAGGTGAGCCTCCTAATGGTCTGAAATGTCTGACCAAAGGCAACCAATTAGAGTAAACCCCCTTTATTTCCAAAATTATGTAGAAAGCTTACCAAACTCTTCCCTAAACAAAAGCAACCCAAGCCAAAACACCAAATTGGTATCATAGGGGATAAAAGTCTCTTCCACTACTTAGAAACCAATCATTAGCAACACCCCAAACACTATATAAAACTCTCTCTTCAGTTCAAAAATAAACTAACCACGTTTTACCCACATACCTGAAATTTCAGAGAAAAGCTCATTCAGCCAGTCAATAATCTCACAATTCCGAAGTTTGGGGGTGGAAATATTGGTACAGGAGAACCTTCCCTCTCTTTCTCACAACTTCTCTCAATTTCCTCTTCTCGATAACTGTGGGTCGAAGTTTTAGACTTGTTGAGTCACGTTTTCCCCATAGAGCTGAAATTTCAAAAACCCACTGAGCCAAGAAACATTCTCACAATTCTGGACCTTAGGGGTGGAAATATGGGTACAGGGGAACCTTTCCTCTCTTCCTCACAATTTCTCTCAATTTTCTCTTCTCGGTAATTGTGGGTTGAAGTTTTAGACCTGTTATGTTTTTATGTTTTTTCAGCACTTTTGTTATTTGTATTTTGATTCTCTCTTGTCAAAACACCATTAGCTTTTTGTTCATTATACATTTGGAATTTTGGGCTTAATTCTCCACAATAAACACTTCTAAAGAACCCAATGGGAGTTTTGGGCTAATATCACATTTTTTATCATTGTCGAAAAAATGTCCCCGACAATGGTGATCTTTCATAAAATAAAATTCATTTTTATCATTTTTATAGTGAAATTCTTAAAAAATTTCATTTTTGATACAAATTATCAAATTTTATATTAAAGTAAGTAAAAAAAAAATTTCAATTGAACTATGAGATTTTCAAAAATATGAATGATCCAAAACTTGGGAGAATAAGTTAGGTTTCAAACATATTTGAAGCTATCTTGCTCTAACTCATTATGTGGTAACTAAAGAGACATTTCATGTGTAGTTTCAGTGACATTATTTTTTTAATAAGTCAATGACTTGTAATTGCTATATAATTGGTTGAAAAAGATGTAGATTCAAATATATTTGGTGCCAAAATTTATCAAATATTTAATAGATATAAGAGCACATTTTACAATAAAAAATAGAATTGCAAAAAATAATATCGTCTCTGTAACTATTAGACCAATTATTTTTTTTAAGAGTATCATTGAACTAAATCAAATATTTGGAGAGCTAACTCTTATTTTTGTAGACTAAAATTTGAAAACATTAAAATAATTATATATATTTTAAAAAATTTCAAAATTTTTGGAGGCCATACCCTTACATATAGCTACGCCCCTGTTCAAGACAATGCTTGTTAAAATACAAACCACTTATATCCGAATCCAAAATATCCCATTAAGTTCACAGGTGGACTCTCATACAAATTGAATATAATCACTATTTTCATATGTACCAATTTTAGCTAGGCTATCTGCATATCTGTTTGCTTCACGTAGACAGTAGCCAAATCTCACTTGGGAAGCTGAATTGGACTGGTCATAATGTTGGAAAGTTGACTTCATAACAAGTGAGATTATTTTAACATCTTAACAATCACTTGTTTTGTACAAAAAGTATGCATCAAATTTGGATCCCCAGTACATATTAATTTCTTGCTGATGTGATTTAGAACGAAGTGCATTGCCATAATTAATGCTTTTGTAAATCAATCTCACTTTCGTTGTATCTAAGATAGCCTTACTCACACATAAAATAAACACATCGCCAGCACATGACAGGTGATTATTTTACATCCGAGAAGTGAGGATCATGCTCTTTTAATTTTTATAATTATTATAAAGAAGTTTCAGCAATCAATATGTTCAAATCAATAGTTAGGTGCTATAAAGAGGTATGGAATACCCTCATTTATTAAGATAGAAGGTCGTATTCTTTTCCTCGCAGTCCTACACGGAACAAAATATAAGCTACGTATTAATTTGATTAATTACTTCTTCTTCTTTTTTTCTTTTTTTGATTGGGGATTAATTACTTCTAAACCAAGCAGAGCATAATTTTTTCTGCGGAGCTAACAAATCAGTTTGTTCTAGTCGTCCAAAATCATAGTTGTTATTATAGTACAAAAAAATTGTATTAAAGAGTATATTTTTTAATACAAACGTCTCACGCCCCCATGCCACACTTTTTTGTTAGTATGGTAGGTTGGTTCTTCCCTTTTTCACCAAGAATTATTTAATATATGCTTAGAATTCACATGTTGTGAGACATTTATTGTAGATAATGGATACATGAGATATCCCATAGTTTTTTTTAGAGGTTTAACTAAAACTATCGAGGTCAACTAAATCACAAACCTAGATTGAGTGGATAGCATAAAAGGGGATCAATAGCAAGATCATTGGGTGAAATTATTCAAGTAATGATAAGATCACGTCATCTCACTTATTTGGTTTACCTAGATCTGATCTAATTATTTGACCTAATGACATTGTTTCATTAAATATGAGAATCACGTCAGCTACTTAACCGGGTATTATAGAGGATTTAATAATTTCTCTCTTTTTTTTTCTTTTTTTTTTTTTCATTTGACAATTCCTATATTAAAGTAATAGGAATTCAACACAAGGGATTTCAGTTGCATTTGGAGGCCTTTTAATTAAAACAAAACTTAGATATAGTTTCTTAGTTGTGCCAATTGGCACTATAATTTAGGGATAAAGTGTTGATTTAGGGATTTTGTCTTGTGCTCAACACTTCACTCCAAGACTCAAGTTTTTGCATTTTTTTTTTCTCTTTCAAATGTTAGGTTTTAAGCTCAATACAATGTAATCTCATGAATTCCAATGACTTATTTAACAATAGATCAAGACAACAAAAAGGTTAAACGACTCAAAATGAAATCAATCAATCATTCCTCGTTGCAAAGTTGCCAAGCATATCACCTTAAATTAAAAGGCCTCAACTGTAATTGAAATCCCATATGTAAATACTTATTGCTTTAGTTTAAGAATTGTCAAATGAAAAAAAAAAAAAAAAAAAGAAAGAAAGAAGAGAAATTATTAAATATTGTGTACTACCTGTTGATTAACTGACATGATACTCTAATCCAATGTCCCTGATTAAATAACTAGGTTATATCTAAATAGAACACATGAGTGAGATAAGATAATCTAGTCATTGAATAATTTTTTTTGGTAATTAGGCTATTGATCCTTTATGCTTTGGTTTTAACTACCACCAATCATCAATAGTACTTCGTTGGTAGGCATCCACAAGGATTGACTTATATGTTTTAATTTGAGCGCCCTGCCTGGAACTGATGTAGCTTAACTAACTATCATTTTGAAAGGGTTTGGATCCAGATTATTTTTTTTGCGTTTTGCTTTCTTTTTTTCTTTTTTTTCTTCGTTTGCTGCTGCGGGGGGACAAATGTGCAGTGTGCGTACTGTGCGCGCACTGTTCACGTACTTTTTTAGCAATTTTTTATTAAAAATGGGTCCCGCAGTACTATTCACACATTTAAAAATTATTTTGCTATAGTGTTTTCAGTTTTTAATTTTCAGTAATAAGTCCTATCCAAACGGACCATTTTTGTTTACCAGAAAAAAAAAATCACCGCCAATTACCAACTGCCACATCACAATAACCTTTTTTTTTTTAAATCACAATAAGCTTTGATGCTAGATAAATATTTATTTATTTATTTACTATGCTAAATAAAGTATTTAATAGAGTCTATCAAATAATAAGTCCATCCAATGTGGAGGGACTAGAATAGAAAAATTTGGGCCGACTATTGTCATTTATAAATGCCGACTATCGTTTGCTTGATTCTGAAAAAAAAAAAAAAAATGCTATGTTTATAACTTTTTCACAATAAATCATAAGTGATTAGTTGTTATTGGTTCATATTTGAATTTAACACGAAGATTACTTTTTTACCTCAATAATAACAACCAATAACAACCTGCCACTTAAAATTTATTGTAAAAATATTATGAAAATATTATATCCATCTTATTTCTAAATAAAAAATCTTGCCTTTGCTTTCTTTTGGAACATTTTGTTTGAGGTGTAAAAGTGCGTGAGATTGATGGATGGGAAAAGCAAGCAAACAAAACAAAAAGGTGGCGTCTCTAACACAGAGCCACGTGGACCTTCAATTTCTTACTTAACGCGACTCGGTGGCGGCTTTCTGTCTATCTTTTCTTTTTGGCTCTTCTACTCTCCACTCTCCACTCTCCACTCTCCACACTCGAGCTTCCAGCAAATCCTTAATCCCCAAAATGCCCTCGTCTCTGCAACTGCAATCCTCTACTTTCAGAGCTCTCCATCTCCATCGTCTTCCAGTGTCTTCGTTTTGGGGCAATGATCTCTGCTCCTACAACACTGGAGGAGGAGCTCTCAAGCTCGATGCTGCTGCTAAACACAGCAACAGGAAGAAGAAGAAGGAGAACCTTCTTTGCTCCAATGGCGGAACCTTTAGGGTTTTCGCAATGTCCAATGCCTCCCCTCCTCCTCCTCCTCCGTTCAAGATGAACCTCAACGAGTACATGGTCACTCTCGAGAAGCCACTTGGTATCCGATTCGCTCTCTCCGTCCACGGCAAAGTCTTCGTTCATGCTCTCAAGAAAGGGGTATTTTCCACTCTTTTTCTTATATTCTTGTAGTAGGACTTCATGATTGAATTGATTATGTGAAAGATTGATTAAATTAAGGTTTAAGCAGTACAGTATCCAATTTATGATAATGACTTGACTTTTTTGAATTTGGGGTTGTGGATAGAGTAATGCAGAGAAGTCAAGGATAATCATGGTGGGTGATACTTTGAAAAAGGCAGGGGACTCATCTGGGAGCAGGCTCTTTGAGATCAAGGATTTTACTGATACACAGTATGCTCTTTTTTTAGTCATCTATTTTACTTTAAAGCATATAAACTGATTTTTTATTAGAGTTTTAGTTTATTAATGATCATAATTCTGATTCTGCGAATGCATTTCATCTAAATGCGCAAAAACACTAGTCCTCTCTGTGAAACCCACAATTGGAACCCACCCTTATGTGGGAAAGAGGGTGTAATGTAATACACTCTGTGTACTGAATAGTTTCACCAGATTGACCTACTACACATAATATTTACCATATTTGAGGAAAAACTGCATAGCCCATCAGGGCTGAAAAGCCCTTGGATTTCCTGTTAATTGGTTCTGGCGGGTGGGGTCAGCTGTCAATAGGATTTTGATTGACACTGAGAATTATTGTACAGTATGCTCTGTGATGTGCAATTAACCTGAGTGAAGTTCTCCTATGTTATTAATACACACACGCCACATTTGATCATTGACGTGGGAGTTAGCATGTTGGGCTACTTGATTAACTTATTGCATTGTTATGACTGCTCAATTTTTTGGCACTGATATTGGATTATAATATACTTTACATTCAGTGCTTGTTGTGGCATCATATAATACAACAGCGAAGGATAGTGCGTTGTTGTCGTTCTGTTCTTTGATTGTCTCTGTCAATGAGTAAAACTTCACTTAACAAAGCCTTTGCTACTGGGTGGCATGCCATTGTTGCATATGATAAGTTCAATATCTGAGGCAAAGTTATTGTGGGTGGCATAATGAATAATTGCTTTGTACTAGATCTGTTTTCCGGCCAATGCATATATTTTCTTTCCTTGAATAACCATGCAGTATTTTAGTGTCGAAGTTACCTTTATATATTGCAAAGTTGCTTTATGAGGTAATTGTCAAAGGTGTGTTCTGTTCATAAGTGTTTTTGTTTTTATTTTTTCCAGTCTTTGGTTTCCTCAGGAAGATGCTGAAAGAGTTATCAGGACCTTTTTGCCTGGTCCTTGAGAGGCCCTTCTCTCCATTTCCAATTCACCAACTGCATCTTATGAGTGATCTTGATGTACTATTTAATAGAGGTCGAGTTTCTGTTGCCAGCTGGAATAAGAGTATATTGGCATCGAATTTTCAAACATCTTCTGAAAGTACTGGGAATCCTGGATTTGTCATGTTTTCCTCTAAGTTTCTAACATCCCAAGGATGGAAACTTTTGAATGATCAAAATGGACTTGCACAACCCATAGCCACGAGTGAACTTGTTTGTCTTTTTTCTGAGGAAGAGTCTGGAGATGGAGAATGGGCTCATGGGAACTTCCCACTTGAGGAGTATGTTAAGGCACTGGATCGTTCTAAAGGGGAGCTATACTATAATCACTCCCTTGGCATGCGATATAGTAAGGTGTGATGTTCAACAATTTTTAAACTCTATGCTTCTATTATATTTAGGAACTGTATACAGTTTATGCTATTAATTCATTGATAGTGCTTCAATGTTACACTTGGAAAGATAATTTAGTACAGCACTTATAGTATGTTGTTAACATTTTTGCTGTTGTTCATTTTGTTAGATCACAGAGCAGATATATGTGGGTTCATGTATTCAATCAGAAGCTGAGGTGGAGACTTTGTCAAATGTTGCTGTGAGTGCCACCTGTTTTAGTTGTGTTGGAAGGAGCAAGTGTTCATTGGGTCTGCTTCCTGCAATTAATTTGCATTTGTGGATGATTATCATGTTCATGAATGCTCTTTGAAAGGGGTTTTTGCCTATTCCCATTCCATGTCTCTCTTGTTACTATAACAGCTTTTGAATTTCTGCTTCAGGGAGTGACTGCCGTTCTAAATTTCCAAAGTGGAATTGAAGCAGAAAATTGGGGAATCAATTCCAAGTCAATCAACGAATCATGCCAAAGATCTAATATTCTCATGATCAACTATCCTATAAGGTAAGCAAAAGGTTCTATGGCATATCCTATTTTGAATAATAGAAGTTTCTTATATTAATGAAGTACTGTGTCTGTTATCAGTCTTATGATGCCATGTGTGTACTTGTGGTAAAGTGTGTTTGTAATCATTTTTCTGAATCTTAATTGCCTAGATATTTTGGATTTGTCACTTGAGTTGTTGAGAACATTTACTTAAAAAAAAGGTGTTGAGAATATTCTATATCTGGCTTGTTCTCTGAACATTTTGTTCTTATATGTAAATGATGCTAGACATTTGATGCTTCAATATATATTCTACTTATACAATCATTTTGCCTTGGTTTTATTTTGCAGGGAAGGAGACTCTTTTGATATGAGGAAGAAGTTACCATTTTGTGTGGGACTTCTATTACGCTTGTTGAAAAAGAACCATCGTGTTTTTGTTACTTGTACTACTGGTTTTGATCGATCTCCAGGTTGTGTGATTGCATACCTGCATTGGATGACAGATACTTCCCTTCATGCAGCTTATAATTTTGTCACTGGGTTACACATATGCAGGCCTGACAGGTTCCTCTCACTGACCATCCTTTAGTTTGGTACTTTATTGTTGGTGATGCTAAGGAGCATTTGATCATGATATGCATCTCAACTTTAAAGATCCTAAGTTATGATATATGAACAACAATCTCAAGTATTTTAGCCATAATCCTCGTGTTAGCTGCTCAGCTATGACTGTTAGCTAAGGTTCTTAGTTGTCTGTCATTAATTTTATATATATTATTTCTAAAAACTCATATATATGTGAGCACACAGTAGCCTGTTTTTAGTTAGACTTCTTATGTTAACTATAACCAAAGTATTGGTATATTTCTTCCACCCAGAATGGTATGGAAAAAAAAAAAAAAAAAAAGAACAAAGATTTCCTAATTAGTATTATGACAAATTGTCCATTCAGATATGATGATTTGATCAATATTTTAGACAGTTTCTTCAAAATTCAAATGAGAAAATGTATGCTGATAAATATATAAGAAAGGAAGGCGGCAACTGGTAAGGTATTTTAGAGAGAGAGAGAGAGATGCTTTAATAACTTTGGCAAACATTGTTTAATTCCAATTGTAAATACTAACTGCGATAGCAACAAGGAAATTTTTTTCATAGCTTAGATTTACACACATCTAGTACTTGTATGAAACCGATGTTAAAGTGAAGTCTAGGATCTGAAACCTGAGGAACTGTAAGTCGGTGTGAGCATCTACTTCGTATATGTATAAAGCATGCCTTTAATCTAAGGTGTGTCATTCATGCTCTACTGCTGCTTTAAATTATCTTTTTCCTTAGCTTGACAAAGCATCTAAAGCAGATATTTATGCAGACCAGCAATTGCTTGGGCAACATGGGATCTTATAGCTATGGTAGAAAAAGGTGAACATGATGGTCCTGGAACCCATGCTGTGACGTTCATATGGAATGGGCAAGAGGTGAGTGACAATTTCAGTTTCATCTTCACTGTACTTTTCTTTTGATTTTTTATAACCTAAAATGAAGGAAAAGTTTCACATTTTCTCTTTCTTGAAACTTTGTTCTTTAGGAATAGGCCAATACACATTGTATTTGATGATTTTCTCTTATGAATAAAATTATTTTACTCTATATATATATAGAGTAATTCTGTGAAAGAAGTTTAAAGCATTTTAGTTTTTGAACCATTATATCAGCTGTAATAGATTCAGTTATGACACACAGGGTTTTGATGGTTGCTTGTTGTATGTCCACTTTGTCTCTGCATTACAGGGAGAGGATGTAAATTTGGTAGGTGATTTTACTGGAAATTGGAAAGAACCAATTAAAGCAATCCACAAGGGTGGATCTAGATATGAAGTTGAAGTTAGACTCTCACAAGGAAAGTAAGTGTCAAGCTTCACGTTCTTTCTCTTAATTATTTGTGAGGATTTAGAATACTAATCAATCTGCCATATTTCATCTTTGCTGATGTTGCGGCTCAAGAAGAAGTTTATGCATCGTAGTCCCTAGGTCCTGGAACTGCTGTAGTTATCTAAGAAAAGAGCTCCTGTATTGTATATAATTGACTGGTACTCAACAATTTTCAATTCCTGAAAGAGAGGAAAAGTCACAGTTCAGTAGTATAAAGTAACTAAACGCTCAAATTGTATGTTGTTAAACATAATAATAAGAAATAATGCCAAGAGCCTTGCAGCTCAACTAGCACTTTTTTGTTTTCCAACGGAGACATCTAGGGTTCATATTCCCTTTCCCCCAACCATATCAAAAAAGAGAAAAAAACAAAAAAAATCTAGCTTAAAATGGGAGCTTGGCTTTTGGCCACTTTCTTCGATGCATAATTCTTTAGATATTTCTCCACTTATCTTTGTTAAAAATGTGGTCTCATTATAAGATTTATATGATAGTAAAATGTAAAATTCTGCAAGTTAGAAATCTCTGTCACAATCTATAAGCACAGTTGTGATTCATTTGTGGACGTACTAGCCTTTTAGAACACCATGCAATAATTTAACTTGTATTCCACACACTGGAGGAATATATATATATATTCTTGGTAACTATAAATATGCTTTCTGTCTATTGTGATTTAACTTGTATTCCACACACTGAAGGTACTACTACAAGTTTATCATTAATGGGCAATGGAGACATTCAACTTCTTCACCTGCAGAAAGGGATGAAAGAGGCAACCTTAACAATGTAATTGTGATTGGTGATATTGCGAGTGTCTGGCCTTCTGTTCAACAACAAAAGAAGGTTTGCACGCTTTGTCTTGTGACATTTTGCATATATGAACTTGAAATGTATGTAATCTCTTTCGTTTGCTGCACTTTCAAATACCAGAGATTCATCATTTGTTGTGGTAACCTCTCATGTTCAATACTCTGTAGGGTTGCAATTAGTTTTGATGAAGAAGCATTATGCATAATGACTAAGTTTACAGTATAATTGTGTTCTTTCCTTTTGTTTCACCTTGTATTTTACTGAAAATCAAAGTTTATGCATTCAGCAGAAAAGAAATCAAAGTTTATGTACATAAAACAGCTATGTTTTTGTTAAAAACTTGTTTGTTGTGTCACGTGCTTTGCTGCTTGGCTTTACTTGTTCCCATTTAACGGTGGTGGCATTGCCCTTAAAAGGATTATTCATATTTCAAAAAAAAATAAATGATAACTTATTTATTTTGGGGAAAGTTGTATTTTCCTTGCTTTTGCCACATCATTATTATATTATTAATGCTCTCACTTCTGGGGTTGTATGTTTGTTCTAATGATGGCTTTCCTCTGATGTTTTAGGATGTGAATGTTGTGAGGGTGATTGAGAGGCCTCTGACAGAAAATGAGCGGTTTATGCTGGCAAAAGCAGCTCGGTGTGTTGCATTCTCCATTTGTCCAATCAGACTAGCTCCCAAGTAGTTGGGCATACAGTACCCTAGGCAGCGGAATGGCTGTTAAATTCTCTGATACTGTGGCGTTACTACCAGCCCTTTTTGAGACATTAATAATCATGTATTGGTTCTCTACATTCTCTAGTCATCCTCTTTTTGACTGAGTTCTCAAGGTATTCTCTTTCAGACTTGAAATTATCGCACCAATTACTTTATGAAGTGGTGGGCTAAAAAATGATGCATATTCATATATGTCGAACCTGTTGTAATTAGCGAGGCCAACTTTCTGGTGTCTTTCACTCCTACTGAGAGAAAATGAAATCATACCATATCCACGGAATATAACTACAGTGTATTATACAATGTCAGCCCGATTCTATGATTATTTCTGTTATTGTTGATGGCTCCCCAAGGAACAGCTTGCTTATTACCCAAAAGAACCTTTTATTCTGTTTGATGTTGAATCATTTGGATTTTAGACCATAGACATATATATTGCTCAGGGTTTCAGATTTTTATACCGTCTTTGGTGTAATAGGTAATAATTCTGTTCTACCAGGAAAAATGAAAGATGCTAAAACAAAAAAGTCTTAGTTTTAAAATCTTAGGGCCAGTTATGGATCCTCAACTCAACAAATTAGTTACGGTTGGTTACATGTATTATTTTTCCTTTATTTTATTCTATCTCAAATCATATTAAGGGAAAATGAAAGATTTTGCTCCCCCAAAAAAAAAAAAATGATTACTATGGGTGAATCATTCATGATTCATGCTGCCACAAAGCATATTTTAGACATGGCTATGCGGGTGTGATTAATTGAAATGTGGTTGTCACTCCATGGCATTTCATAACTCCGCATCCTAAAATGAACATATAAAACTTTTGGATGATGCAGCGTGAGTTGTCCCATAAAGTCCTCAAAACTCAATTAGTTATTGCAACACCATGAACAATGCAATGCGTTCGCTATAGATGATTGGGCCATATTAGAGACTATAGTTGTATCTGAGAAGTTAAGCATAAAATCCATGTTACTATCGACTTGTTTTGGCTAGTTAGATTGTAAACAATACCTTGTTAGCTGATTGTGGGTATGAAGTTACTAACTCGACCAAAAAAGAAGCTGCGACGCCGTTCTCGAAGTGCATTTAGCCTCATTAAACCTGCATGGTGGGTTTTTTTTTTTTCCTTGGGCCATTCCATAAAAATGACAATGAGATGACCACATTTCTTCTGAACATTTGAAAATTCCTATTCGTGGTCCTTTTAACTTAAGTTTTGCACGGATATAAAGAGAAATGTTGAGATAAAAAAAAATTTAAGATCCTTTTCATAACATGCTGAGGATTCTATTAGTGCATCACTTTTTCATATCATTGACATTGTTTTTATTATATATTAATTAAAATATGCCACCCTAATAATTGTGAAAACAGGTCTATCATTAACATTATTTTTATTATACACCAATTAAACTATGTCACCTTAACAATTGTAAAAATGATTTAGAAATTTATATTAACACTTAATGGAATTATTGAGATATGTAAATGTTAAACACAATCAATATCCTTGTCATTGGTAACTTTACTTATTCAGAACAGGAAAAAAGAAAAAAAGAAAAAGGGTACGGTCTATAACTATAAGAAGGGGATTAGAAATGTTTTGCAATTCCTTATGAAATCTTCGAATTAAAATACTGTGAGACGTGCAATGCAGCCAGTCTCCTGGCCATCGAAATTCAGATTGTACAAGCTTGGTAGTTGGGACAATATTAAGTACATGTGATCAATTAATTTCAATGAACTTGTTATATTTTCTTATCAAATAAAATTGTAATATTAAACGAGTACTCTATTATATAGGATGATTTTTTAATAAAAAAAAATTTGATGCTGATCCATCAGTTCACCAGCGTGACACACATCAAACATAAGGTGGTTTTGGTCTAAGGTGGGTATTGATTTGAAAACCAATTAATTGAAGGGAACCATGGGTTTGCCTTATTTACCAGGAAGAAAATGCTTAAATTGGTATCAATTTTACTATATATTTATACACAGTATCAAATTGAAATAAAATGCTCACAAATGTGGCCATGAACGTAACTATTAAATTTCAAAAATAGTATGTACGTACGTTAGATCCTAAAGCACATAAATGTGACTGTAACCTTCTAGTTTTTTTTTACATGATCAATAATGTCTCCCACGCACGTAGGTCTTCACTTGACAAAAATGTTGGGTAAAATATACAATGACAACAGGATGTTGACATTCTTCTTGCAAAATGTTGACATTATTGCTAGGCCAAAAGCTTAGAAATCTTAAAGTTTCAAAAAGACAAATACTCAATCTTCCTCCCCTCTCAGGGTTATTCTTGTGAGTCAGTGAAGCTGAAATTTTTCTCAAGAAAAAGATCACGAAAAAGCATATTTGCAAGTGAAAATGTTTTATGTGATTACAGTGCTTCCTTTCTTGAGGTTGTACCGGTTTGCATCAACTTCTCTCTCTGTCTCGACACACATGCCTACCCAACGTACAGGTGCTCATTTATTTGATTATGTTGGCTGTAATTTGTGAATCTTGCTCAGCTGTGATAGACTCTTCAAGTCCTGAGAAATTATCTCATACATTTGATATATGCATCTTAGTCCTTTTTATAATGTGTGTATCTAAATGAAACTAGAAATTATCCGCCTAATTTTTGCAATTATAATAGTACATATAGTCATTCCCAGTGCATGTTAGGCTTAATTAGTAGCATTTTAATTAAAGGCTGCACAAACTCAAAAGGATATTGTATCTTGTGCCGCAAAAACGAATATTAAGAGCAACCATATCAGCTCATCTATAATCTTCTAAAATAGAAAAAAGTACCAATTTTACACATTCTAACCTAAAAAACACCAACATCAATCTTTATAAAAATGTGCAAATATACACCATGGCCATGTAAATGAACAGTAATCATGCATATATGCACGGTTACTGTTCACTGTGTAAATGACTTTTTTATTTCTTTTTTCCTCTCTTCTCTCTGTACCTCTCACTCACCTCACAGTGTAAAGAAATGTGTATAATATTTTATTTGAATATTTTACACTGCTCACTGTGTAAAAAAAATGAATATTTTAATTGAATAAATATGTATAATAGACAAGCTGATGTGAGTGTTTTGTAAAAATAGGTTTGCAAAATAGAAAAAGTAGGTTTTAAATTTGTAAAATGGAAAAAAATTTCCACATACTGATGTGGATACTCTAAATACGCTATGTCCCAGTATGTACTTCTGTTTCTTTTTTAATTTTTTAATAAATGGTTTGACAATTTTATTAAGAAAAATGATTTAATTACAAATAATGTCTATAAACTTCTAAAATAGAAGAAAGGAATGAAAGGACATTCCTCCATCCACACTATAATATTAAGTTGAAGGCTAAAACTTATTAAACGTATATTTTATAACTAAAAACGTAGCTAGATTCAACACACGATTTCGAATTAATTGAATTCATGTTTTTAGTTATAAAACATGTGTGTAACAAACAATGCTCTTGGTGGGTTAAAAGGAGGCATATTGGTTTATTGGCATATGAGCTGTAGCAGTTGGTTGTCAAACTTCTACGAGAATCTATAGAGTTTGTGCGGCCTTTGATATGCTACTAAGCCTAAAATAGGGAATGGCTGTAGATAAGTTTTTGATTGATTGCAGTTGAGTTAGCCCGTTAATAAGTTCTAGTTTCATCTATATCCACACATTGTAAAACACGTTATAAATGAGAGGATGCTAGTATATATGCACTTTTGTTGTCTAGTTTAATCTTTGAGAAGTTCTGACCCGAATCTATTCAATACACCTATAGGGTAGTTCTTGTAATCAAATAATTTTTTTTGTGAAGAATAAAAAGGAGTCAAGTTAGTTCATAAGTAGGTTACAAGATTAGTCAGTAGTAAAATTGATAAAAGTAGAGTCAAATTTGTTAACAAGTTGTTAGTTAGTTGTTATTTATTTTAGTGAATAAGTCTTATATGTATATTGTATAAATAATTTGTAATCCATAGCATTTCATCTTTGAAAAAAACAACATATCTTTTCTCATATTTTACCCTCGAATTCTCTCTTCTCCCTTTTCTTTTTTTCTTGGAGGGTGATTGCATCAAATTAAATCGGTTCTCATTCATTTTCCTTGACTAGCGGATTCATTGGAAGTGGTACACGGGTAATTCTCAGAATTCCATTCATTTTGCAAATATTACTGAGTTACAATACATCAATGATAGATATCTTGTTCTACAAATTGCATGTGGTCCACAAGAAGATGTGACTGTGAATGTATGTGATATGATGAGATTAAACTACCCGCATATTGATCCACAAGCTTGTTTGTGAACCCAAAAGTTTGATTTGAGAAATAGTTTAAGAAAAAATTATTAAATAAATTGTTAAATAGTGCCTTAAAAAGTAGGTAAGGGAACTGCAAGTCTGCAATTGTGACTTGAAATTTTCATGCAAATTTTCTTGGGAAAGCCCATAAAATCAAATTCTTTGTCACAAAAGTCTATTCGGAAATTTTTTTTATACCATAGTCCACACATAGAGGAATCCTTCATTGGATCCAATTAGATCCACACTAGGTGCTACCACAAAAAAGATGCCGTAAGGATAGGGCCTTATCTCTATAATCCATCACTCATTGAGTCTGTCCCATATAAGCCATTCAATTTCACCTAAGGATAGCGAAGGCCAGAAGTTTGTCCTGTAGCAAACATTTATATCACTTTTGATAAGCAATATCACTCTTACTCCAATTTTTAGTCACCATAAGAGCTCAATGCATTATTGCTTGTGAAATTGTGTTCTACCTTTGAAAATTAGTTTGAAGAACAAACTCTGCATAATCTAGGTCAATGTTTAAATTTACTGAGATCCCATAGTGAAAAATAAAAAAATTGGTCTCGTCCTACTCAAAGTACTAGGGTTTTTTGGAAATATATAAATACATAGGTCCAGGGACGGAGTCAGGACTTGAAGTTAAGGGGGCGATTTTATTGTTAGTTATATGCAGTGACTTTAACTTTTGGTTCTATTGCTTAGCCAGCAAAGGTTTTTTTTTTTTTCATGTGTGTGTAGAGTGTGTCTTTTGTTGTTAAGGACAAAATTATTTTGTTTAAAATTTTTTAAAGGGCTAAGTTGTTTGTTTTTGGTAAAATTGGTTGATTAGTCTCAAAGTTTTTTTAGCTTTGCTATTGCCTATTGATACATTTGGTTGTTGGACTAATATTTTGGGCTTGTATATATATATTTGTTTAGATTTTAGATCTATAAATTTTTTTATGGACTTTAAAATGAGGAAAATACTAGATCTACAATTTTTTTTTTAACAGATTTTTGTTGTAATTAGTGGTTATTAGTAAATAAAAAAGTGATGTAAGTGTTGGACCAAATGCAAACTGGTAAGAATTTGCTACCTCAATAGTTTGTAAAAAAGTTTGTAGTTGTAGCATTTCTCTTATAATGATCAATAAGGGAGACAAAATGTAAATTTATTGAACAAAATTGTTAAAATTAGTACCTAAATATATAGTTATATAATTATATTATTTTAAAAATAAAAAAATTAGGGGGGCCATTGCCCCCCTAGTCCATGAATGGCTCCGTCCATGCATGGGTCCAACAAATAGAAAGGTTTTTTATTTTTTGGTACTTATACGAAATATCTTGGGACTTAGGATATGTAGCAAGTGAATGTATCTAATACAATTCTAATGCATAATAAGGAACGGAACGTATGTAACTCAATTCTATAATGCATGTACATTATATTTTTGGAATGGATAGCTCAGCTTGGGGACTTGCAAGTGGATAATAGGAATGGCTTTGTTCCTAACTAATCTCAGAGGAGCAATATTCACGTCGCTAACAGTCATTGCATGCATGTTTTAACTTATATGCATAAAAATGAAATTATATATTTGATGCAAAGTATGTTATAACCGCTATTAACATATACGATTGTGATAAAAAGTAATGTTAATAATGATTCTAGATGAAAGCGATGTTGTTTCGATGGCAACAAAGCATATCAACAATGTCAAAATGTTGTATTCCTAATGGTTACACAAAATAAAGGTACATGACGTGGCATCAATTTGGTTTTCTTCCTACCATCTCTCCAACATCCAAACCTCATCTACAAGAGTAGAAGCTCTCGTTCATTAGGCTTTCGCTTTCGTTATCGGATGTGGAAGATGGACACTATTAATTTAGGATACTATATAGTTAACGAACACAAGGGCGTAGTGCACAATGTCGACTGCTTCAATCAACGGGTGGTGCATTTCATCTATCTCTCTTGCTTCCCAATCTTCTGTTACCAAGAAAACTACATTACGTCCATCTGTCTTTGCAAGGCTTAACTCTTCTCCCTCTCCTCCTTCCCTCATCCAAAACAAGCCTGTTTTCGCTGCCCCTGCTCCCATCATCACCCCTACTTGGGTACACTTCTCTCTCGATCTGAACTTTGTGTGTGTATGTGTTTTTTTTTTTTTAATGCTTTGTTGGAACACCATGAAGTTGAAGTTGAACTAGAGAACTTTTAACAATAATTGTATAAAACAGAATAGAATGCCATTGGACCATTAATTATGCATGTGTTTTCACTAGTGAGCGTGTATTAATTTTATAAAAAGAATAATGTTTATTATATACAAACTGTTTTAGATTCAGTTACCATTTTAATTGCTTTTGGAGAGTTTGTAAAACAATTCACGTGCAAGTTTAACGCTTATGCTTATAAAAAGATGACTACTAAGATCGTACCTTTTTGAACTTTAATAGTGTGGACCATGAGAGACCAACTACGTTTCATGGGGGGAGCTATCAGTATTGGTGAATATTAATTATAAGGAGATGTGAATTATGGGTAGAAATATGCATCCTATGTGTATATAATATATACTACATTTTATTATAAAGATTCCACTCTTGCGCAATTGACTACCTTCTTATCATCCTCTAACAATGTGGTGGCTACTCATTGGCTCACTATATATCCATGCATGCTTTTTTCTTTTCTTTTTTGTACGTGGCAGTATTACATACACTCGAGCCATGTATATGTATATACGTAGTGTTTTAGGAAGTTAAATATCGCTTTCGACTAAATACGATAGAAGTTAAATTAATTACTAATTGATTAGGTGTAGATCGAGGGTCCATACATATGAATGCCACAAATATGCTATTCAAAAACGTTACTGCATTTATGAAGCGTAAGGAACGCTGAGAAGAACACGGTCTCTCAATGTTTGCCCACTTCACATGGGCTTGCCTTGATTTTCATACACATATTTTGTCACTTTGACAAATGTGTGGTACTGAGAATTCAGATTAGATAAAGCCATAAAGGGCTTCATTTTTTCGGATTTTGAGAAAATATGAAATAAATGTGGGAGTTGAAAGAAGACACAGTTGGCGAATTCTAAGCCGATTATACAATTTGAAGCATAGATTCTTAAAAGAAAAGGTCTATTCAATTGCAATAATACCGCACCAAAAACAAAAACTTGGTTATCATTCCTCTCCGTTTCATTGCGACTATTTCCTCAGTTTCCCTTTCATTTCGTTTCCTCATTTGGGTACACACAACACCCATTATATATATCTACATGCTTTCTCTAAGTTCCTCCAAACATTTCTAATTTGATTTTTCTCAAACTAGAAGAGTTCGATAATAAGAGCTGAAAAATAGGTACTCTATATTAGTATATCTTGCATGCATATATGCTGTCAAAACCATTTTTCTTTTTTTTTAGTGATTGTGTTTAAGCTATAGTAGCCTAATAGTATTAATTTGCCACTACAACATATTGGAGGTAAACTTTTATTATGAGGTTACTAGTTATATATATAGTACACTTTTTTTTTTCTTCAAAATTTACAATTTACATGGTATTCTTTTCCTTAATTTGCAGAGAGAAGACATGGGGAAGGACTCGTACGAGGAAGCTATTGATGGTCTCAAGAAACTTCTCAGGTAACTCTATCACTAAGTCTTTTTTGTTCAATTTTATACAATTATATATTTTGGTACTCTAATGGAATAGTGAAATGAGGTTAATACATGTATATATATGTTTGACTTGGTTGCAGCGAGAAAGGAGAGTTGAAAGCTGCTGCAGCTGCCAAAGTGGAGCAGATAACAGCAGAGTTACAAACACCAACTACTAATGGCGCGTTTAACCCTGTTGAGAGGATCAAAACTGGTTTCGTTCACTTCAAGAAAGAGAAATACGAGTCAGTAATCTAACCTATTTTTCATATTATTTGCCATCTATATATATATATATATAGATAGTTACTAAATAAGCTCATGTATATATATTTGCTTGTTAATTGTATTAATAGACTATCTTAATTAATCTTTCTACTTACTTTACATTTTTTTGAATTTATTGCAGCAAGAACCCTGCTTTGTATGGTGAACTGGCCAAAGGCCAAAGTCCTAAGGTACATGATCTTCTTTCTTTCTTACATATTTTTCAATAAATGCCATGCAATTAACTCGTTTCCATTTTGTAATCAACTTGTGGGTAGTGGCAATTTTTTTTTTCTTGCATATTTTTGGTTCCTATATATTGTGGGTGTTTATTCTATTGTATTTGGAACATTGATAGATATAATTAATATGAATTTTATATAATGTTGTAGTTTATGGTGTTTGCATGCTCGGACTCCCGGGTTTGTCCATCACATGTGCTTGATTTCCAACCAGGAGAGGCTTTTATGGTCCGAAATGTTGCTAACTTGGTTCCACCATATGATAAGGTTCCCATCATTACAGTATTGCCTTATCTTGCTATAATAAGCAATAAGGATCTTCTCAAATTTAAAATTTTAAAAAAAAAATGGTGCTATAAGCAATTATTTTGTCTTCAACCTTCTCTCTCTCCTTTTTTTTTCTTTAAAAAAAATTAATTTTTACATGATCTGAAATGGGGTTCTGGTCTTCTCTTTGCTCAACAGGCTAAATATGCTGGAGTTGGCTCTGCCATTGAATACGCAGTTTTGCATCTGAAGGTAAGGACTAATTTGAGAACAAAATATATGTACAACTTAGTAAGATTCAATAGACTTTTTACGATAACTTTAGTAAGACTATGAAAATTTTTAAATCTTATCCATTCATTTTAAAATAGGTGAATTGGATTTTACCATATCATCAATAATTTAAATAGATATCGATCTTTGGCTCAAATTTATAATTTGCTACTTTTGGCAAAGACACTTATAATAATAGTAGGTTTTCAACCTCTATTTATTTAAATATTAATGTCGTGACAAAATCTAATACGTGTTTCAAAATAAATAAAGAGTGTTAGGAGCTTCATAGTTGAGTTCTCATAATAATTCTAGTAAATTTTAAAAAGTGTAGATTGTAGACAAAAATTTATTAAATGAGAAAATACTGCTTATTATTATGTGTTTGTTTATTTTGGTTTCTTTTATTTTCCAATAAATTTCACAGGTGGAATACATTGTGGTGATTGGACACAGTGCATGTGGTGGAATTAAGGGGCTTCTTTCCTTTCCCTTCGATGGAACCAGCTCTACGTAAGGCCCTTTGCTTTAGTCACCATGCTTATTTGCTAATACCCAATAGAAGGAAGCCAGATTAATATTACTATCATTTTCCACCTTAAAAGATCCAATTGCCACAGAGCAGTATATATATGTGGAACAGGATTTTGCAAAAGTCCTGCATCTAATTTTAGGCCCAATCCAAATTTGAAATTTGAATCAGGGAAATGGGTCTTCCATGTAATTTTAGTCCAATACAGTTCTCAAGCTTAGGAAAAGTTCTCTCTCACAGTTGTTCATACTAGGTGAATTTCCCCACCTAAAGAGTTTCGGTCAAGCTTATTAAATGCCTAAACACCTTAATATCAAGAAGTTTACAACATTTTGGTTGGATTAAGAAGTGACTTAACCTTGACTCACACACTGTGGCTTTCTCTATTGTTTGAGAAATGCAGTGACTTTATTGAGGACTGGGTCAAAATTGCTTTGCCTGCCAAGAACAAGGTGAAATCAGAATTCCCTGGTGCTCCTCTCCCAGAACTATGTGCACATTGTGAAAAGGTAAACCTTTGCTTCCTCAAATTCTTTTCCATGATTAATGCCTTTAAAATTGCTAGTACTTAGCTAATTAGAACTAATAGAAAGGGGAGACAAAAAAACAAAAACAAAACTTGTCCCAGCTAAACCTATACACTTGCTAAACATGTGACACAATAATTTAAGCCCAACATGTGAACAATCATGCATAAAGCTTCAGAGGGTGTTACTAATAATACTTAGGAAGAATTATCCGAATACTACAATATCAATTTTTTTTTTATCTCTATTAGTTTATGTTTCTCAGTTTCTCAACAAATTTGATTGATTTGTAATACAGGAGGCAGTGAATGTGTCACTTGGAAACCTGCTGTCCTATCCATTTGTAAGAGAAGGCTTGGTGAACAAGACCCTAGGATTGAAGGGTGGTTATTATGACTTTGTTAAAGGAACCTTTGAGCTTTGGGGGCTTGAGTTTGGACTGAATCCTTCTTTCTCCGTATGAACATCAACCATTATCAGCGACCTAATCTTGGTTCCCTAATTAATTTTTCTAAGTACAATGTACTGTATGGTTGGTTTGTGAGTTAGTAGTTTATAATATGAAATGGAGATCACCTGTGGCTCCTTTTTATTAAAAGTGTGCAAATAAAGTTCCTTTTCTTTGACAAATAATAAACATGTTCTATAGTTTTTTTTTTTTCCTTTTTCAGTACTGCAATATTTTTCTTCTGTGTCTCTGTTTTAGGTAAAAGACGTGGCCACGATACTGCATTGGAAGCTCTAGGACATGCTTAGAGGCCATTCATTCCTGCAAAGATGAGGCTCTTCTTCATATGTATATGATAAATTGAGCTGGCTTATGTAGACAAGCCTCTTTTATTTAGTCTCCTGAGACTGAATTTCATTGTTCATCTCAACTTCCTTGACATATACCTAACTTCTTAAGTATCCGGCCTCATCCAATTATATACTCGATAATTTCAAGTGTTACAAAGTAATTGCAAATCTTATAAGATGTAGAAACATATATACAGAAGATTGATTTATGAGGAAGAGCCAAAATATACTTTATCACCACTAAAAAATAGGATTCAATCTTTGGAAAGCCATGGTTTAAGTTCATCATGTGCTCCTATAACAAATTGAGGAATTATTCATTATCCTCCAATATAACAATTAAATTAGGGGGGGAAAGAGAGAAATTTCTTCAATGATATATCGTAATGGCCAAAATGATCATCACAAACAAAAGAGTAACACACTAAACGTCCAACATTACCCCCCACAAACTGATAATTGTAAGCACATTCATAAGACACTAAATTCTAGAGTAGTAAGTACTTGATCCTAAATCCCATGAATATTTCAATTTCTAAGCACTGATAAAACCATAAATTTCATATCTTATGCAATTACTCCCAGTATTAACCCTTCGTCCTTGTTTTCCATAACAACAGTGAGAGAGTGTCCGAATTGTATTATTAAAACAGGTCTCCCAAAAAAAGCTAGAAAGATCTCTAGTACACTGAGCCAACCCATAGAGGTTGTTCAAGTCATCCAGCTTTTCCATTCAATTTCATAGAAGCTTTCTTGGCTAGTTGTCTCACAAAGTTAGTTGACTTGTAAAACATCATGGGCTGGTTTGGATACTCTTTGTTACACATAGAAGTTAGGTCCATCTTAAAAACTAATCTCGCCTGCACCTTTCTTTGTTGTTGTTGTTGTTCTTCTTCTTCTTCTATTTATTTATTATTTTTCTCCTTTATAAGTTGGCGTTTGCTAAGAAACTTGCATGTGTAGCATATTTTTCAAATGTGTGCTATTATAATAAACGAGCTTCTGAAGCATACCTCTTAATGAACAAAGAAAAGGAAAGCCTAAATAGTAGTCTATACTACTTACTAGTTCAGAAATTTTGTTGGTCCTCATAAAGGAATGAATATCAATGTCAAGCAAAATTAAAAAAGTCCCATCCCAGAAGTCCATCAGGGTTGCTTAAATCTAAGTCGCTCTCAGAGTACTCCCAAAACGAGTTGATATAACTCTCGCTGATTTCCGAATCTTGCGAGTCTGAGGCCTTACCAAAATTCTGAGTGCCTATACTTGCCTCATCTTCAATAGCTTTGCTGGTATTACAACAAGGACTTACAGTTCTGGCAGTCTCAGAGACTATCACTGTCCTGGAGTTATTGAGGCCAGTAACACCAAGATGACTATTTTGCTTCTTGATGCCCAGCTTTTTGCTCAGACGAGAGTTCCAGTAGTTTTTCACTTGATTGTCAGTTCGTCCAGGGACCCGTTTAGCAATCAAAGACCACCTAAACAAAAGAATTTAGTTTTAGAAAGACCCCGCAATATTGAGAGATTTTGTGTACTCTGTATGACCTTTTATTAATTTCAGAAATAAACAGGGCAAGTAGCATATTCAGAAGTTGTTAGCACTACTGCTACAACAATTTAATTACCATTGACCCATCTACCTAGTATAAATCCTTTTGCAATTTACTGCAAATAATAGTTCATGTAATTGCAATTAGAGTCCATTCCAAACTGCATATTCAGAAGGACAAACTATCATGGTTGCTTTTCAATAATTCCTCCAATCCCAAGTTTCATGGAATCAAGTTCAAAAAATAGGATTTTCTTCTTTATGGGACCATGATCATCTTTATAGAGAATTTAGGCAGTTTCAAGGCCTTAAAAAACACAAAATAAAATCACAGCCTGGCTAAATGAGAACCATTCAAATGCAGCTGAAATACAGAATTAAGGCATATATATAAAGGTCAAAACCAGTGCACAAAACTCACACTTTTTACTGGTCTGGGAGAGGTGATAGGTAATATTATTGTAATATTGCCAAAAGGAATTACCTGTTTCCAAGGAGATTATGAAGTCTAATAATGAGGTCTTCTTCTTCCTCAGTAAAACTGCCTTGCTTCACATTAGGACTTAGGTAATTCATCCACCTTAACCTACAGCTCTTCCCACTTCTCTTCAAATCTGTATCACTTTAAAAAATAGATAATTAGAATCGTTTTTCTCTATTAAAAAGCAATGCAAAAGAAGTATATATTTATCCCACCAAAAAACAAGTAAATCAATAAAGAAACATTTCAACCTGTCTTCTTAGCGGCAAGGTTCCACTTTCCTTCTCCATGCACCTTAATGTAATCCATAAGTATCTTGTCTTCTTCCTTAGTCCATAAACCCTTCTTAGATGTGTTCCCTTCCTCCATCATTTTCTTTGTCATTGTTGTTTCTTCTTGCCAATTGAGAAAGTGGAGGAAGGGAAATATTGGATAATTTTCCTACTTTCTTGACTAGTTGATATAGTTGTGAAGAGCTGTAATGGGGGACCCCTCGTGTGTGTGTGTAAGTGTAACTATCATCCGAACTTTATAATGAGATAATGATGGAGACTGTTACACAATATCTAACTGTGCTAGGACTACAGGGATTGAAATTCCAAACAAAAGAGGGTGACTTTGGATGATTTACACTGCAGAGTTGGCACACATATTGACACTGCATTTATTAGGTTCATTGTACAAACTTTATGATATTGGCTATAGCAAAAGGCTATTTGTATTGATGAGCTCCCCTCAAGCATGATCTCATTTTCAATACTATATCCTCAATTGAAGAATATGTTTTGGTGTGTAAGTCAATGTACAAGTATTTTGTTTTTTGTTTTTTTTTTCCCTTTAATTGTTAAGTAACACACCGACACCATATTTAAACCTTAGAACTTATGATCTTACCCTCCATCTTATTATTAAAGGATTAATAAGAGAAGAGATAGTATCATTTGAGCTAATGCTCATTGACAAGTTTATGTACAAATCTTGTTACATAAATGCAACAAAAAAGAGCCTTATAGACTCACTAAAAAATTAGTGTTAGCATTCTCAAAATTGCATTTAGTTTTCTTAAGTTGTTGGTTTATAATTATACATGACTAACAATTAGATCTTCACTATTCCTTTTTATTTAATCTTAACTAGTAAGTTGCCGGTGCGATGCACGGATAATATTGCAATGTTTTATGTAAGATAAGTTCGAAGAATGTTGTACATATATTATACCATAATTGTCATAGAACTTTGTTAGTAATGAGTTCATTATAAGAAGTAACAAAAGCTAAACAAAATAATGAAATAAAGATGAAATTTAGAACTTAAAAAAAAAAAAACCTTAATGAAACAAATGCTAAAATCCTCGATTCATACATTATTGAAATTCACAGAAAAGAAAGCACACACAACATATAGATCATTATACAATCATCATTAAACCAAAACTCAAAAAAAAAAAAAAAAAAAAACAGCATTAACCCAAAACTCAATTTGTTGTAGGAAAAAAGTCAATATGTATTTCTTTATTGAAATATCAAGAGACATACTCGAGAAAGAAGCTTTGGAGTCTAAAGAATGCGGATTGAATAGTTGTGTTGTTTTTCCTCTGCAAATTCAATTGTCATTGACTAAATCCCCTCCACCCTATCACCGCACACCCTTGGTATGATGGTCACACCACAAGTATAAGTGTTTGTGGGGTATGGGAGGTAAGGGCTGGGGTTCAAGTCTCCAAAAGAGAGTTTCACACACATATACACTTAGATTTGGCTAGAGTAAAATTTCTATCTTATATTAAAAATAAAAATAAAAATCCTCCACCCTAGATGATAACTGCTTGATCCCTATAATCCAATTTATGATTTACAACAGGTTTAGCTTTTGTTTATTTTGAAAAGACCAGTCTACTCAAGTCATATGCTAAGATTAAACAATCTCGAAAGGACAATGACAATGAGACTTTTACACTAAATAAACAATTATCGACTTCTCAGTTCTAAATTTCAAGCATCTTTTGGAAATCAATATACACAATAACACAACCTATAAAAGAAAATAGCAAAACACAAAATCTCACGATCTTAACCCTACCGATTGTAAGTGAAGAAATGAATTTTTGAAAGTAACAAAAAATAGCTTGAACTCATACATGTTAAGGCCACTTAATGTGCAATGGATCGCCACTGGTACAACAAAAGATCACAAGAGCAATAAGTTTCTTCCATTGGCCTGGTGTTTTAAAAAATTGTGACTATGGAAACAAAATTTGAGAATAGCAGTAGTTTAGGAAATTTACCAATTAAAGGGGTTTTTTTTTTTTTTTGAAGAGAAAGAAAGTTTTTTTAAGAGAGAATGGAGGCATATAGTCAAAGTTAGGAGGGAAAGGCAAAGCGTGAGAGAGAGAGGTTGGGGAGTCAAAGGTTTAGAAAATCCTACATTAATCATTATAGCAGAGTATTGATAATGTACATAATCTGAAAACAAAAAGGCAAAAACCAAAACGTCATTTTGGAAGCAAGCTGTGATTAATGCATCTACACAATCATAAAGGCAAAAACTTTTTATATAACTAACGTAAAAACTTGTCATACCAAAAAAAAAGACTAACAGTATAAGGAGACTTTGTTTATGAAATGTTTGTATGTAAATTCATCACCATAAAATAAAAAGGATTCCCATAGAATAAAATAAAATAATAATGATTATAGTAAATAAAATATATGGATTTGTGTAATTTTGGCAACAAAAATGCTAGAAGATTATCTATCTGAATCTCATTAGTTATTAGTATCATTTTTTATTAAAAAAAGATTGAAACATTTGGTATACTAAAAGACATGAAGAACAGAGAGAGTTGTAGTGTAAACTCAATCAATTAATGGGAGAGTTGGATGATTGTAGAGAAACTTCATAGGAAGTGCCACTTAGCAAAAGCTTAGACCCTCACACAATGAGGTCTCTGCTTTCATATATATATATATATATAAATTGATTTTAATTTTTTGGCACTTACAAACAAGTGGGGAAGGGGATTTGAACTGATATCCAAGTACTCTTCAATTAGAGACTGAATAATACTAGTATACCATAAGGCTCTTGACAATCTAGATTGTTCCTTGATGTGCCATGAGAGTTACTCTCCAATTCTTTTTTGAGATGCAAGCTCGCTCCCAAAACAATTACGGGGTGTTTGGTTTGTGTTTTCAAATAACTATTTTCAATTTTTAAACAACATTTTACGTATATCCATATATTTTTTCACTCACAAGTATTTTTACAAATGTTTAAACAATAATTTTCATTTTTTAAATACATGTACCAAACCGCCCTAAACCTTGGTATTGATGTCAGAATAACTCTAGGGCACCTCAGGGTTGGCTATTTCACTAGGAGCAAGCATCGGTAGTCAAGAGTGAAAAGTTCATCTTCATTATTGCACCAACATTGTGCAAATGCACGATTTCCAATTTTGGAAAAGCCTACCTGACCCATGTCTAAAAGGTGTAGTAGGCTTTTGACGATGGCCAATTCAATTCTATCCATTTTTAGACACTTTGTCCTATACGGAAGAACTCATAAAGAGAATCATCAATCCTTGCACCGTCCTCTGTTTGAAGCATTTATTGATTATTTAAGTGGGCACAAAATTATTGATCAGTACGTAGTCTGTCCTCTTTCGCCAGAGAGGACTGTTTGGGAAAGAACACACTAGTCAGAACACACATCAGATCTTTTCTTGGAAGTGTTACTCCTAACCAGAATTGAGCATTGGAACGCAATCAACATAGCCAAGCTACTATCAAGCTAATTGCAGAAAGAGTTAAGACTTGGACCTTAAAGAATGTGGGAGTTCAAGAATTCACCTTTCCCTCATTCAACATATCTATTGAAGTGGTATTATGTTTAATCGTTACATGTAACATCCATTTCATATGAGAATGGGTGTCACACTTGTGGAGTATACTCTTTTATTGAAAGGGATGTTATATATCATTGTTACACAAAATATAAATTCTTATTTGAAGCTGGCATGCACCATGATAACAAAGAATAAAATTGATTTGTCCCAATTTTAGAATTCCACTTTATGCTCCAGTAGCTTTGTTTTTTCCTTCCCCATTTTAAATTTCTTTAAAAAAAAAAAGGAATATGGAAAAATTTTGATTGGCAAAACATAAAGTAAAACATTCAATGTATGACAGTGGCATGATTTATATTTGATAACAAAAGCATTAAGCACATATGCAAGAGTCCCCTGCAACTTGCCACTCGCAACAAATAGAAAGAGATGTTGATTACTGTATTTGTAGAAGGACAAGGATTTCCAGATACATTGAGGTAACAGAGACAAACCTACCCTCCGTATTCAGATTTCCAAATAATATTATCATCTGTTAATGGTACTGTACTACCTGTACACCATCCACCATGAATTGCTACTTTGCAAGGTACATGCACTGCCTTGAACATCACTTACAGAATCAACCAAGTAAATGCACTGCATTCTTATCCCTTCATTACTATACACTGTGTTCTCTACATGTCTGAATGTTTGGACTGCATGCCATGACAAATGTGATATTTTCTTAATTTTAGAATCAATAGCACTTCACTAGAGAATAATTTCACAACTTTGCAGACTACAAGGGCCAAAGTTACTGAAATTCTGATACTGATAATGAAGCCATAATGATGACTGCCTAGCGTAATTACGGAGCTCAATTGGCTGCTTGCAGCAAGCCACAAGATTAGGCAGTGCAGTAAAGTGTATAGACCTACTAGGTATGGCTCTTGCATCCAACTTTAGTTCTTTAATTCTTTTTTGCTTTCAATTGATACCCATTGAAGGAGATTACAGTTGCACAGTTTTACCTCAAGAATATGAAAACTTTGTTATCAGAGGAACTACAGCATTTGCAGTACATATGTACATCAGGACCCCTTAGCAAGAAACAATTAATACACAAATATAATGACATTTCATCTTATATGTACTGGGCTTAAATATAAATGTACCTAAAATATACATGCAGGACCACTAGGCATATCATGACTCATCAGCCTTCGGTTCAAGGGTTACAGGAATCTTCTCCTTGTGATCACCACGCAACACCTCCACAGTCACCTGAATGCCAAAATAATTAATAAGAAAAAAATATTTTTTAACTTGGTTTTTATATTAAAAATAATTCCAAACTATGTTAGTCCATCTTTTTGGATAAAGAAGCCCAATACTTTTCTTTGATAAGTATAAAGAAGCCCAATACTAAATAACTTTTATTAGTATTGGGCTTCTTTTTGGATAAACCAATTATCAAGAAACAAATTTCATTTAAGTGTGTTTGATCTTCTCTAACAGAATTCTAATTAAATTATGTGTGTTCTTTTATACATTTTATTGTCAACTTTTTATTTATTAATACTTATTAAATAAATGTGTATCATATATAAATATTTTTACCAAACATTCGTGTAATCACAGGTTACTATAACTATCTGTTTGAATATTGAAAGCAGTCTTGAACCATATTTATCATACTTCATCACTAAAAAAATTAATATATGAAGTCTTCGATTCTATTGCACATTGCCATAGAGAGTTTCTCATTTTGAAAAAACTATCTCTGCCCTCGCACCATCCCACCCACATAGAGAGAGAGAGAGAGAGAGAGAGAGAGATACCTTATCACCCACTTTACATTGGTCAAGAATTCTGTACAAATCACTGCCATTGGTGACCTTCTTACCATTCACAGATGTTATTATGTCACCCAAAATGAGTCTACCATAGGCATCACGTTTGGTTGGTTGCAGGCCCTGCAGCATAGAGATTGATCAACTCTCATTGAATGGAGAAAAAAACCATCAAAATTAAACAAGCTAATGTCAATAAAAGAAGGAAGATCGAAACAAAGCATCTCACCTAATAACCACAAAACTAATTTCAATAATATATACAACTCTTAAAGGAAAATGAGCACAACACTTTCCTGGCAGGAAATTCATTTCCATGTAAGATAAAGCTCAAAGATAGAAAGCATACATACCGCTTTTCCAGCTGGCCCACTTGCAGGAGCATCTAAGACAAGCACCCCACTTACACCCAACTGCTCCACTGACTGATCAGGTGCAAACTTAATTCCTAAAATTGGTCTTGTAACCTTGCCAAATCTCACCAACTGGTCAACAATACCACCTACCTGGACATGTAAGAATTAGGATAGTGACTTAGTCACTCACCAAAAACAAAGAGGATTGCGACTTAGTCTAAAGCATAAAGATAAGGAAGTTTTGTATCTCAATTAGATCTACATGATGCCTATAACCAAGTTCTCCTATCAAACTAAAAAGGAAAACTTTATATAATAACTCACAGTATCAACAGGAATTGAAAATCCAACACCAGAGGATGCACCAGATGGAGAATATATAGCCGTGTTTATCCCAATCAGACTTCCAGAACTATCTAATAGAGGCCCTCCACTATTACCAGGATTGATGGCAGCATCTGTCTGTATAACATCCTGAATAGGTCGGCCAGTAGCTGCAGAACTGATTTCTCTGCGAAGCCCACTATAGAAAGGAATAGAAATATCACTTTAGTAAACACATATTTTCATATAAATCTCAAGGCATGCTTATTTATTAATAAAAAACATGAAAAGGCCACATTAGTATTGAGAAAAACGGCAGGGGGATATAAATACAGGACAAATATGAATGGTTCACACACACACATACACATTTCACACAAAGAGAGTACAGAGAATTGAACTTGTTCATGTACATTTTTGTTTCTCCATTAGTCTGTAAATAAATAGAAATATTATATAATGTATGTTGTTTCCAAAAATACTAAAAGGATTCACAAAAGGAAAAAATTTAGTTACAAAACTAGTTGTAGCCTAAGGCTACAAACAACTCTAATAAATTGACGTGTAAAATGGCATGTGCATTGCACATGATTACTTAACTAAACTTAACCCAATAAACCCAAGTTAAGTAGTTAACCACACCACCTATTAAAAATATATATATATATATATATATGAATACGTAACTCTCTCTCTCTCTCTCTCTCTCTCTCTCTCTCTCTCTCTCTCTCTCTCTCTCTCTCTCTCTCTGTGTAAACCAGCTCCACCGGTGACCCCCAAACTCTCCACTGTCTCCACTACCAACCTACCCAGTCTCCGCCGCTCAAAGCCACCTCTTGTTTGCCGCTCAAAACTACCACCCTTTTGCGAACAAACACAAAAGATCTGCATCTTTTGATGTTGGTCTTCCATATTAAATTAAATTTCCTCTTGTTTATTTATCCATTGTTAACTTTTATTCCTTCAATTTGTTCTCTGATTTGCTAGAATTTATGGATTCATGTTCATAGGTAGAGGCTGTATTTATTTCAACAATGAAAGGAAAAATTGAGGATGTTTCTTTGGTTGAAATAGTAAAAGAAGCAGAAGAACAAAAAGAAATCCATGTTTATGATACAGGCTCCATTAGTACTCATTTGCCTGAAACAAAGGGAGAGCTAATCCATAGGGTTTTGGTTGTATTTATCTCAACAAGTAAAGAAATCGATGATGTATCTTTGGTCAAAATAGTAAAACAAGTTGGTTGTGTCGTTGCTTGTTATTATGTTAAAACACATGCTGCTGGTTTATGAGCCTAGGTTCTTTACTCTTATCATTGATCCCTACGTATTTATGATTCATATCTTATTGCTGAATTTGCAAAAGCAAATTTGAAACTATTTCAGATCCTTTGCATTTTGCAACTTGACCGGTGGAGTGGCAGAGAGATGAACAAGAGGTGGCTTTGAGTGGCAGAGACTGGGTGGGCCAGTGGTGGAGATAGAGGAGAGTTTGGGGGTGACCGGTGGAGGGAGAAGAGGGTTTGGGGTGACTGGTGGGAGCTGGGTTACAGAGATGTTGAAGAGAGAGAGAGCATATACGTATTCGTATTTTTATTTTTTTTAACAGGTGGCGTGGTTAACTAAGGTTTGTTGGGTTAAGTTTAGTTAAGTATTCATGTGCAGTGCACATGCCATTTTTACACTAGTCAATTTATTTGGGCAGTTTGTAGCCTTAGGCTACAACTAGTTTTGTAGCTAAACTTTGCCTTTCACAAAATGTAAAACAACAAAAAAATCACAGCCAACACCACTAGTATTTTGGCAACTTTGGCTATATTAAAGAAGGTTCATGCACAAAATTTAGAACACTTCAGAAAAATGTCAAAACGCCATTATCTATCACAAATACTAGCATTGAGCAAATAAACTTTGACCAGTTTAGTACCTGATAACACCAGTTGTAAGAGTATGGTCAAGTCCAAACTGCAAAAAAGAAATTGAGACAAAGGTTTAATTGATTGGAATCAAGAATTAATAATATTAATGGTATATGATGATCAAAGTCTTGAGTTGGCAATCATTGACGACATGCAGAGTTGGATTCAACCATAGGTAACCGGCTCTGATGAATATTAAATGCACCAACCACAAACCCTTTGGAAGCCTTTTCTCTGATATTAGGCCTAACCTGATATAGGGGGGAAAAAAAATTTCCAGGCACTTTTTTGGGAAGATGAGATAAAAGCAAATGAATTTTCTCACGCTTAATATCAAACCAGGCTCTATGCATATGGATTAAAAATATTAAAAAAATATTTATGCTGTTTTGAAATTATTAAGAAATTAACTATTCCCTTGGCCGCCAAAAGTGATTGTTCTCAGTTATTCAGAATAGTAGTATGTTCACATACTGGATAAACAATACTATTTCAAGCAATAGTGTAATGAAAACATATATTATGCAAGCAATGTAAAGCTAGTACTCACAGGGTTTCCAATAGCAAAAACTTTTTGACCAACAAGCAGGTCCGCAGAGATTCCAACTGGTATGGGTCTCAGTTTGTCTTTGGGTGCATCAACACGCAACACAGCAACATCCTTATCTTGGTCGAATCCAACAACTTTTGCATCATAAGTTGTCTGGTCAGCAAGAGTGACTCTGTACAGAACTAGCACCAATTTAAATGCGAACAATAAGGAACTTAAAATTTAAAAGTGACCACCTGATACGACATTTTGAAACTTTTTGAGAATAAAATCTTACATGAAACATATATTATAGTCAGCAGGTTTGACTACAAAGGAATCACATGTCATAGATAAATATCTTAGATAATAAAGAACTCAGTGAAGGAATTAATTCATGATAATCAAAACCAGCATCAATTGAAGACACTGGTCAGTCACTAATGCAAATAGTTCTATGCTCTCCAGAGACAAAGGTGAGAAAATTTCGTAGGCTGACAAAAGTAGTTCTGGCACGGCAGCTAATAAATGGATAAGGACTGAAAAGTGAAAACTTAACAATCCCTTGTTTCCTGAGATGCCACATTATTAGCAGCAGTATGAGTATACAACCATGTGCATTACCAGTAACAACTTCCCTAACAGTTGAAGATGTATATAAGTGTCCATAACTTCCAGACAGATGGTTTCCTTGGTGCAATATATGGCGTGTAAAAGTTCCTCCCCAAGTAACTTTTTTTTTTTGGAGGACAACAGCTTTAATTAAAATATTAACAACGGACAACATGCTAAAACCCATTACAATCATTAGTTGGCATTGTATGTGCAAACACAATGGCGAGTCAGTGGATCGCCTCTCCTTTCACCGTGACGCTGATTGCAATTTATGGTTTCATATTCTCTGTTTGTTTGGGGTGACATGGGGGGTTATGCCTGATTCGGTGTTCAATCTATTGGGTTGCCATATGCATGGAAGGCAAAACCATTATGTTTGACATGGATCATTTCGCGGGAAAGAAATGCACATGTAGGGCACTCTCGACACCAAAGATGAAGATCCTACTATTACAGACTCAATATGAGTAGGGACAGGCCAAAGATTTTACTTCAGCACCTAGACTAATGGAGTTTTTAGATGAAATGAATTGTTATTATTATTAATTTTCTTCCTTTTTTCTTCCTTGCTTATTATTGACTCGATCACCTACCGGTGTACTTCCCATGTATGATTTACTATGGATGTGCCTAACAATTATTGTACTGTTTACATATGTGTAAAACTTCCAGAAAAATAATCTATTTTCTTCACAAACGTTACACACCAAGTACCCTCAACAGCTTTGGTCATCTAGATAAAAGTACATCTCCATTCCAAAAAGCAAAATGGCATTGGCATGGCCCCAAAATAGAAGTGTTCTGTTCCAATCCCTTTTTTTTTTTTTTTTTATTTAAAACAATCTCACACAAATGACAAATCCATTTCATTATTACAGAAGACCATCCAAAAAGAGAATGTAAATGAAAAGAAGAGAAAACGAAGGAACGAACGAACCTAAGATCAGAAGCGCCACGAATGACATGGTAATTGGTAACAATGTGACCCTGTTTGTCCCACACGAACCCTGAACCCGAACCCTGCGGCACTTCTAACACGTCCAGAGTAAACGCGTCCTGCCTAAATCAAATTACAATTCAAAAATCGAAAGCATCAAAACCAAAACCAAGCAAGCACAGCCGGATTCACAAATAGTGAAGTAGAGAGTAGAGAGTAGAGAGTAGTACCTGACAGCGAGATTGGTGATGTAAACAACGGAGGGGGTGTTCTCTTGGAAAAGGCGAACGGTGGCGAGCTCATCGGTCTGTAATTTCCTGGGGGTTGAAACGACGAAGGCGGAGGCGGAATCGACATCGACGACGAAGAGAGAGATGGATAGGGCGATTGAAGCGCAGAGAAGTAGGAGGGAATCTAGGGCGGCTGAGGAGAAGAAGAAGTAGCGGTTTTGTTTGGCGAAGAGGTACTTGTTATCGTTACTACTACTACTACTGCAGTTACAGTTACAGTTACAGTTTGGGGTTATGAGAGAGTTTTGATGGTGGATGGAAAGGATAAGGGGATTAAGGGAGGAGCGGGGAGGAAAGAGGGATTTGGAAGAGGAGGAGGGAAAGGAAATTGGTTTTCTGTTGGTCAGTGGTGGTGGTGGTGGAGAAGAGGAGTAGAAGAATGGGGAGTTGAGGAGTGCAGAAGTAGCCATTCTTTTTGGACAGACTGGACAGCTGCTGTTAAGGGATTGACTAGAATGAGATCATTACCTACCTTTATATATATATTATAAATTATAAGAGCATCAACACCGGTCTATTTAAAAGATTCTGTCTATTTTACACAAAAAATTTACTTTTTTTTATTTTATATCATTACATTTATAAAACACTCACATCAGTTTATCTATTATACACACTTTCTTCCTCTTCTTCAACATCTTCTTCTTTCTTTCTTCTTCTTCTCCTTCTTTCTTTTTTCAATTTCGGTTTGATTATTTATATGAATTTGTATACGGGTTTGATGAATTTGGATCTAGATTTAGAACGATTTTGATGATTTTGTGGTGTGTCCGTGATGATTTTGGGTTGGGTTTCTCAGTGAGTTTTGATTGATTTTGAGTTGGGTTTTCTAATTGTTTTTCCGTTGATTTTGGATTAATGTTCTGTTGATTTTGGGTTAATTCTCTGTGTTAGGTTGCGGTGTTTGGTGGTGGCGCTGGGTTTGCTGGTTATTCTGGCGCGCTGAGTTGTTGTAATTGTTGGGAAAAAAAAGTAGTTTGATAGAAGAGAGAAAAAAAAATTTTAAATCATTTACAAATGAACAGTAACCATGCATATTTATATGGTTACTGTTCATTTACACAGCCGGTGTATATTTTGCACATTTTTACACCTACTAATGTGGGTGTTTTTGTGCTCAAAATATGTAAAATTTGTACTTTCTTCTATTTTAGAAGACTATAAATAAACTGGTGTGGATGCTCTAATACTTGCTTCTATTTTTATGTGTGCTTTCTCGACTGTCGTTGTTTCACACTTCTCTAATTCCATTACTTCTTAGACTTTCTATCTACATTTTGTAGCTAAGATGGGTATAATTACTAATTATTAGGGGAGGGAGATTTGATGTCTTCTTTGAAATTATTAGGAAGAGATAATTAGTTAGAGTTAGAAAACTCTTGACAGTAGTAATGCGTTTTGGTTAGCTTAATTTGATAAAACATTTTTTTTTTTTGCCTTGACCCGGTGTTTATTAGACACAAACAGTTTTACATAATCTAAAAACAATTAAAACTATGACTTTAAAGTTGCAATTTCCAAATTGAAAATTGTGACTTCAAGTCACGATTTTAATTATTTTTTAACTATAAAAAATAGTTTGTGTGCAACAAGTATTATCCATATAAATAATTCAATAGTTACAATGGAGTGCCAACCAATTAAGAAACAAAACTTTTGACAATGCGATGAATAAAGAACAATAATTATTAAGCATGTGTAATATATTTCAAATTGTATGGTAGCCTTGTAAAAGACAATTGCAATGGTCTCCAATGTGTGGGATGGTGTGTGTATATATAAGTAAATGCCTAACATCCTAAAGCTCGCATGAAGTATTCGCTATTGCTACTTATCAATCATGAGCACTTAGAAGGAATAGAGAATTGCAATGCAAATTGCAAGCCACTCTATGGATCTTTCAAAGTTCTTTCAATCGTTTTTACTACAATTGTTATTAGAAAAATTGATATTTGAGACAAGTTATTCAGTTAAGTGTCCAATTTACGATGCTAAAATAGCTTTCCTTTTATGATCTTAAAATAGCTTTGTTAAATTATTTTCCTTCTTTACTTGCATTTTGTTACAAAAATAGAATGAGCACGAAGACCTACGTTGTTATTACCACATCCTGTCACGTAGGAATGCTCTACATTAGAAAAGAGAGATCTAGGCAATAGCCGAATGCACACACGTGATTTAACGAGTACCTTCTTCTAACGTTATTATGCTTACCACATTTCACTTCATAATTTCATTTTCACATCCTATCCTTTGAAAAAACAAGGCCACTACCAACAAAAAGTTGAGCGAGTGAGATTTCTTCGTCTCAATATCAAGGCCAGAGCTAAGACTTAGAGTTATAAAGCAAAAGTATAAACAAAAATATAAGTATATATATATATATATATATATATATTTGAAACTCCAAATAAACATTCATTTAATAATTGGGACGTCAAGATTTTCCTCAATTGAGACATCAGGATTTTCCTCAACATTAACGGTTGGCAATGTTGCACCACTAGTATTAGCTTCTAAACCATTTGAAACTTTTCTTTTGAAAAAATCAAATATGGTAGTTGACTTTTTCATAATCTACAAATAAAATATAATTTGAAATTATTATGTTATTATATGGTTAATAATCTACAATCATTACACACAATAGACAAACACTATACACACAAACATTCAACAAGTAACCAATCAATTTTAAAGTTGTAAATAATCTTTTTAATTATTTACCCAATTTTAATGTTTTAAAAGACAATAACTAATAGACAAAAACACTTAAGACAAAACTACAAAAAAAATATATATATATCACAAAACATCACAACCACATGGTATTGCTAAAAACAAAACTACCAAAAAAAAAAAATTACAAAACATTAAGGGCAATAAGAGTTGATGTTGCGTGCGGGGTTGTGTTGCGTGTGGGGTTGTGTTTGTCAATTGTCCGATGAGAACTTTTTCATGTATAACAAGAATGCTAAATATTTTAATTTTTAATACTTTAAAAACCTACTTTATTAATTTTAACATACCATTTTATAATCTACCAAACATCAAACATTCTACTTTTTTTTACAACTTCATTTAAAAAATATTATTTTTATTTTACCACTTTCCCTCTCTTTCCACCACTTTCTTCTCAACAGCTAGCCGCTATCAGCCACCACCACTATAAACCATCAACGTTCAACAGCAATCCCAGACCGGCTATGTGGGCCTTTTTTGCAATGTCAGGTTGGGCCGCCTGCTGCTCTACTGGGGCCCAAGATTTTTCTTCTGAGTTGGAGAGTTGGAACCGGTCCAAGAACAAACCTTTCTGGTTCGGCTTGTGCACAAACGGGCCCCACCAAATCAAGCCCCCAAGTGTGAAATGGCCACAGGGTGACCATACTATGCAATTGCTGCGGGTGGGTGTGGATCAAGTTGGCCTGTACTTGGCAGCTGTGGCATTTTCTTACAAATTCTGCTGTGTCTTTCTTTATGGCAGGCCAGTAGTAACCCATCTGCAGCTGGCACGTGTATAACTTTTTCTTTCCTTGATTCTCTCCACATTCTCCTGCGTGCACTTCCTTTATCATACTTTTTGCTTCTTCGGGGCCCAGACAGCGCAATGGGTCTCCATCATATCCTTTTTTGAAAAGGACCCCGTTGTGCAAAAAGTAGTGTGTTACTAGCCTTTTAAGCTTGTAATGCTCATTGTGCTTTTGTGGCAGGACACCTTCTGCTAGGTACTGAGTGAATGGCTCCCTCCAATCTTCGCTGGCAAACACAGCGTAACTTTCCTCCCTGTCAGCCGCAAGTCGACAGGTCTCACATTGGACTTGGACCTGGTCCGCATCTTTCCCCATACTGAGCCAATAAAAACCTGCCCTTTGGAGTCTGCGATAGAGGCTGATCTCTCCACAGGATCCGCGTGTCTTCTTGTGCATTTCTTTCAGCTTTTTCTGGGCCTCTTTTTGCCCCACGCACCTTGACAGAATCCCTCTTAGCATCCTGCGATATAGTTCTCCTCCTACCAGAGTATAGTCTTTTAACGCTTTCAACTCTACAGACTCGCCTTCCTTAATTAGAACTTCCCTTATGGGATTTCACCAATCCTCTTCACACTGTTCTTCCCTTAACTTTTCCTTCAAGACTTCTATGATCGATTCTCTTCTCTTGCTGACTTCTATCTTGGCACCATTTCCTTCAGATATTATTTGCGAGCCTAGCGCAGCTAACGCATCTGCGAATCGATTCTCACCTCTCGACACATGCTCTATTTCAAAGGTTGAAAACCTTTCTTTTATCTTCTGGGCCATCGCCCGATAAGGAGCTAGGCTGGGTTCCTTCAAGGAGAAGCTCCCTTTGGTCTGGCAGACCACTAAATTCGAATCTCCCACCACCTTCAAGTGTTTGACCCCCATCTCTAGGGCCGTGGCTAACCCAGTTAGGTAGGCCTCATATTCTGCTATGTTGTTTAAGCAGGGGAACTCCAGCTTGAATGATAGTGCTACAATCTTGTTTTCTTCGTGATATAGAACTACTCCCACTCCCCCTGATTGGGCAGTAGAAGACCCGTCAAACTTCGTCAACCACCATTCCCCAACTTCTTCTGCCGTAGCCACTTCCCCTAGGACTCTGTCATCCAATGGAAATTCTTCTTCTCTTGAGAATTATGCTAGCAAATCTGCTATAGCCTGGCTCTTCACTGCTTTGGGCATTCCTGCTTTTAGATCCTATTGCGATAGTTGCAGCAACCATTGGGATATCCATCCGGAGAGGATGGGTTGTCACAATAAGGCTTTGATAGCATGAGACTTAGTCATCAGCCACACTTCATAGGCTAGGAAATAGTGTCGCAACCTTTGCGAGGCATACACAATTGCCAAACATGCCCTTTCTGCCCTTGGGTAACGAGTCTCTGCGTCTTTTAGGGCCCGATTGATGTACTGCACTGGCTGTTCTACCCTATTTTCGTCTTCCTGAGCGATCAGCGCACCCACGGCGCATTGGTTGGTGGCTAAGTATAATAGCAGTGGCTTCTTGCAGACTGGGGCTTGCACAGTAGGGAGGTTTATCATAATCTGCTGTAACCTGTTAAAGGCTGCCTACTGTACCTCCCCCCATTCGAAGATTTGCCCCTTTTTTAGTAATTTCCTGAAGGCAGAGGTGATGGATGCTAGCCCTGAGATGAATCTTCGAATGTATGAGACCTTTTCCAAGAAGCTTTTCAACTCCTTTACTGTAGTTGGGGGTCTCATTGTGGCTATGGCTATAGCCTTGCCTAGGTCCGCATCTATTCTTCTGCTATGGACTGGAAAACCCAGGAACTTCCCTGAGGATACTCCAAACGCGCATTTAAGGGAATTCATTCTAAGTTTGAAGGTCCTACACCTTTCAAACACCCTTCTCAACACTTGAATGTGCTCCTCCCGCTTTCTTGACTTCACCACTATGTCGTCTACATAATCTTCTAATTCTCGATGCATCATGTCATGGAAAATGGCCGTCATCGACCTTTGATAAGTTGCACCTGCGTTCTTCAACCCAAACAGCATTACTGTGTAGTAAAAGTTGCCTATGGGTGTTCAGAAGGCAGTCTTCTCCGCATCCTGCGGCGCCATCCTAATTTGGTTGTACCTACTGAACCCATCCATAAAGGAGAACATGGGCTGTAGAATTTATCAATAGGTCCATGTTTGGCAGCGGGAATTCATCCTTTGGGCAGGCCTTATTAAGATTTCTGAAATCTACATAACACCTTATCAGCCCATTCTTTTTTTTTACCGGCACTATGTTGGATAACCAACGTGGATGTTGAATGAGTTTGATGAATTCTGCGGCCAACAACTTCTGTACTTCCTTGACTATTTGTTCCTCTATTTCGGTATGGAAAATTCTGGTAGGCTGGGCTACTGGCCTGGCCTCCGGGTCCACTTTCAACGTGTGCACTACTAACCCAAGATCCAATCCTGGCATTTCACTATAATTCCATGCAAAAACGTCTTTGTATTCTTTTAATAGTACGAACTCCAACTTTTCTCTTTCTGACAGCTTTGAACTGATTAAAATGGGCCTTGGCTCGTGCGGGCCGGATCCCAAGTCGACTTCCTCTGTCTGTTCTTCTGCTGTAACCTGCGCATCCTTGTCCACCGCAACCTCCTCGTTTCTTTCTTCACAATTTCCTTCTTCCGAGTCTTCTTGAGCTACGCAACATACCAAGCTTTTATGCTGCTTTTCACTCCTAGGGCCCACTTGCGTCTCACTCGTAAGCCCCAAGCGCCTTCATAATTTATACGCAATCCTGCCGTCGGGTCCTCAAACCCTGACGCATTGTGGTGTATCATCAAGCTCTGCGGCAGGCGCTTCCTTTCTTTTCTTCTTCTGAGAGAGTAACTCCCTTAGATCAGGTTCTGGGTCGTCTCGAAGGTCTTCCTACCTAGGGACAAAAGTACCCCTTGGTTTTCATACTGAGCTTTCCCCAGACGGTGCCCATTGGTCGTAAAACATCATTTCCACTAAATGAGCCTCTGCCTGCTCAAATGGTGATGGGTTTGTCGCTATGCGTATCATACGGCCATTCAGCCTCCCGTTTACGCACTGGTGATAAGTAGATGGTACCAGCCGGTGCTTGTGCAGCCATGGTCTCCCCAGAAGCACATGGTATGAAACCTCCGTCTTTACTACGTGGAACCGAGCTAAAGAGGCTATAGGGCCTACTTTTAACCATAGTTGGATATGACCTGCAGTGTATTCTCCACTCCCACCGAACCTCGTTACCTCCATTGGGCACCCTTGGATCTTTCTCTCTGAGAATCCTGCAGCCTGCAGAGTGCTCAAAGGTACTAGGTTCACCGAGGTGCCAGTATCCACCAAGGCCCTCTTGATGGGGATCTGGTTTATAGACGCAACCAAATAAAGGGGTCTCCTATGGTCAGGATAGCCTACTTCCATATCTCCATCACTGAAGATGATCTCGGTTGACTCCTGAAGAATAGCCCTATCTACTGTACCTTCTGCTGACAAGCATTCTATTCCTGCCCCAGAAGCAATGCTTACTAGAGCCTCTATGGCCGTCTTTCATTCCTTCACTGTGAGACCTAGCTGGTCGAACAGAATTTTAAACGTAGAGCTTCTCTGCAAAGTGGTAATAGCCGTGGCAGGCAGGGTTAGGTTTTCCTCCTCGTCTTCCCCGGGGTCCGCACAAATTACCACCGCTGCCACGCCTTTCCCTTTGTGGTTTGGGAGTAGGTTCCTCTGAACTTCTTGTTGTGTTAGCTCTAGGGCCCCTTCTTTGATCCTTCAGTGCACCAGCCTGCGGAGTGCCCAACATTCTGCCGTAGGATGTTGCACATAGCTATACAGGCAGCAGAAGCGTGGGTCCCTTCGTTCTTCTTCTATGGGCTCCCTGGCAACTTCATTGGGCTTAAAAATCCCATCTGCTATCCACTTATCTAAAAGAACATCCAATTCTTTAGGAGTGCATGGTATTGGCGGAGGGGTATTGTATTCCCTCCCGTCTGTCTTTCTCTTCCTTTCATTAGTGGATGCCGTCATGGCCTGCGAGGCGCTCCTTTTATCGGAGCTTGGCTTTACTGATTGGGTGGTCATCCTGGCTTTTTGTAATAGCTGTGCGAACTGGGAAATTTCCAAGTTTTCCAGAACAGCTCTGTATTCTCTTATCATATTCGTCATACACATCTTCACCAATGTCTTCTCCTCGCAATGGTCATAGCAATCCAACGCTATATCCCTGAATCTTTTGATGTACTCCATCAAGTCTTCTCCATTTCTCTACTTAGTAGCTTGCAAGGTGGCAAGTGTTACTGTTTCCTCTCCGTGGAAGTACTTAGTACAAAACACATCCACCATATCATCCCATGTTGGGATAGATCCTGGTTTCAGACCGATGTACCAAGTGTAGGCACAGTCGCACAGTGATTTCGAAAACTCACGCAGGCACAAGTCCTCGTCTGCCGCATATGGGCCTAGAGTATCGATATATTTGCTCACGTGCTCGACAACGCTCCCCTTTCTGCCGTCATATTATGCAAAGGTGCGTGGCTCGTATCTTTCTGGATATGGCTTGCTAAGCACCCTTAACGGATAAGGGGGTCTGCGTGCGTAGAACCTTTCTTTGGGTGCTCTAGTCCTCTCCTGTTCTAAGAGGGCTGCCACCTCGGCCATGGTGATATAACGTTGTCCTTCTGTCTGCGAGACGCCTCCAACTGGCATCTCTTTAACCACATGCTCGGGGTCATGTTGGCTTCCTTTTTCCTTAGTCTTTTCTGTCTTTAATTGGCGTATTTCCTCCACCATCTACTACTGTGAGTGTTGTAGTGCTTGCAACACCTCGACAAAAGTAGTGATCCCATCGGCGGGATTCCTTGCCTGCGACTGGGGCTCAACCCCCGGATCATTGATGTTTTCTACCTGGTTGGGCTGATGAGGCGTTACTGGCCTTGACTCAGCTTGCGAAGGGATAGCGTTCATATTGTGTGTTGTTCTGGATCTTGGCGGCATTTGTTTGCGAGGAACTCTATATCCGTTTGCTTCCTAACTCCCTAGTGGAGTCACCAATTTAAATGTGTGGGCCTTTTTTGCAATGTCAAGCTGGGCCGCCTGCTGCTATACCAGGCCCAAGATTTTTCTTTTGAGTTGGAGAGTTAGGACAGGTCCAAGAACAAACCTTCCTGGTCCGGCTTGTGCACAAACAATGTCTTTTGGTAATCAGATCTTTACGGCAAACAAAACGGTCACGTTAGCTACAGTAGGCAGACATAGTAAAAGAGGACAGGAAATAATAGAGATTTAAGCAACATAGTCAGTGGGCCTTAATGAAGGGTGGCCGTTTTACAATATAGCATAAGAATAATAAATGTCAAATAAGAGTCAAGAGCGTATTAAGTAAATAAACATTAGCCTACCGCGATGGGCTGTTTCACAGAGCTCGTGTCAGAAAAGGGAACCACTCCCTCAACGCAACTAATTTCTCTAAGGGAATATTAGCTGCTTTGAAGGAACGGGCCTAAGTGACTTTGGCTGATCGAGATTCTTTGTTTGGTTAACAGTGAGCATGAGTTAGAAGGGGGGAGGGAGATCAATCCATTTGGTGCATGCCAATCACTCCATTCACTCTGTTTCTTTCTTACTTCTGTTTTCTTTTTCTTTTACTTTCTTTCCCTCTTTCTTTTATCTTTTCTCTCCTTTCCTCTCTGCGCCCTTTAATCCCCTGTTTTCTATAATATTTTTCTTACTATTTTTATAGAGGTTCCCGTTTTCCCCGTTTTTCGTCCCTCCCTTGGTCGTTCACTATAGAACTCCTTATCTAGGATTAGCCACGCTTGGCTTTTTACTTTTTTAGCCATTAACCATTTTTATCTGGCTTGGGCTCCTTTCCCAACTGTCACTGACTGGTCAGTCACCCAGTCAGTGCTATCATGCCTCAGTCAAAGAAGACTTTCTTGTTTTGCTCACTCCCTGTGGCATTCCTTCCTGCCACAGGATGAATACTCTCCTTCCATTTACCCCTTACGGCATGCACCTGGTGGTTCCCACTCATCCTTGCCTTTTTTGGTTCGCATGCCTCTCTAGTAGGACATTGCTTCCAAAAGGAATGAGTTGGAAACACAAAAATGGATTTTTTCCCCTCTCCACCACCAGACCATACCCCCTTACCTCTGACCCATGACCTCACCATTTCTTGTATTGGCTGGGTACAGGCTGGTGGTGCCTGGGCTTTGCGCGTACCTTACCTTCGTGCTTGTTCAAATCTTGCCTGCTGCTCATCTGTCTGCCGTAGTCTGAACGTCAAACTGCTCAGCCTGCTGCTCATTTTTGGCTTCTTTTGGCATGAGTTATTTCGCCCGACCTTTCCTTTGTGGCTTGCATCTTCTGAGGACTGGGCCATGCTTGTTCGTGGGTCGTTCCAAGTCTTTTATTTCCGACCTCTGTTACTCGCTTCCTGCCACACAATTTTGTCGTGCCTGCCATGAGGCCTTCTTGACCCCAAGCCTGCTGGGCCACTTTGGACCTTTTCTATTCATTCTTTCTCGGAAGGCCCAATGATCCCTATGGGCCCTTTTGCTATTTGCGAGCCCCTATTGTCCCACCTACTTCCGTTTGGGCGTCCTTGGCCCACTTACTCTCTTAGGCGTCCTTGACCTTTTTTTCAATTCTACGTCTCCCATGGGGTTTTACTAACTTCTTGGGCTTCTTCGGCCCAAGCATTTCTCACTTTTCCTTTGAAACTTATGGGTTTTCCACAATCCCCTACTTTCTTTATTTGCACTACTTTGGGCCTGTCGTAGCAGTTATGGCCCATTCTCACTTTTCCACATCTATACAGCCCATGGGTTCGTGATTATTTTCTTTCGGGCCTTTTTAGACCCACTTACTTCCTCAGGATCTATTTATTTGTCTGTTAAACTCACTATTCGTTGCTCTTGCCACTCGTTTAATGGTACTTCCACAATGCTTTCTATAGCCCATGACTTTGGGCCTTCCTCTCGTCTGGGCTTGTCAAAAAATGAGCGTCTACAACGGCCAACCCACTACCACCACAATCAGCATCTATCCAAAAATCAACCCCATAGCCACAAAAAAAAAAAAAAAAAAAACAGCAACTACAACAACAAAAACTAAACTAAACTTGAGAGAGAGAAGCTCATTGTGAAAGGAAGAGAGGGAGGCAGAGGATAGAGCGGCTAACAAAACCAACAAACCCAAAACCCACGACAGCCACGGCAAGAAAAACCCATCAAACCTAAGACCCACGCCTCAGCCACAGCAACCCACCTCAGTCACCACCCACCCACCTCGTTCTCAACCCCAACCAAAACCCCCACCCGATCTCAACCCAGCCAAAACCCACCACCCTGATCTCAACCCCGGTCACGTTGATCTACGAACGCAAACCCACAAACCCAGACCCATAAACCAAGACCCACAAACCCAGACCCATAAAATCGTCGGAGCACATCAAACCACGACCCATGACCATCGGCAGAGCACACTCATCGACGAGATGAATTGGCGGCATGGGTTGAAGGAAGGGAAGAGCAGCTTGGGTCGAGGGAGAGCAAAGAAAAAAAAAAAAAAAGAGGATGCAGAGGCATAGGCGTAGGATAAAGATAGAACCAGAAAAAATTGAGGATAGAACTAGAAAAAATTGAAGGAATAGCAGAGGAGATAGGCATGAAAAGAATGAGGAAAAACAAGAGGAGATAGGCGTGAAAAAGAGATAGGCGCAAAAGGGAAGCATGGTTTTATTAACCAATTTTTTTTTTTTTTTTTTTTTTTACAATCTTGCTACAGTGGGCTGCTATGTCTAGCAGCCCACTGTAGCTGTATTGCAATACAAATAACATTTGAGAGGATTGATGGAGTATGCTTTTTAGTATTTATAGCATTTTGTATGTTAAATTTTAGCATTTATAGCATTTGTCCATCTTGATAAGAGCACCCATAGCAGATGTGGGATATGTGCCAAGTGATAAATATTTGGCACATATCCCACACCAAACACCATTTGACCCCATTTATCAGATGTTCTAAATGCCATATTTTTTGCAACATGCTACAATAGGGTCACAAATTTGTCACGGTATGATAAGCTGTGGCATATGGATTTATTAATTTTTTATTCCTCTTTCTCTCTCATATCTCTTTCATCTTCTCCTTCAGCTATTCAGTATTCACTGCCTCCATCTCCACTCTCCCATACTCTTTCTTCTTCCCTTTTCCCTTTTGCTCTATTCTCTTCCCATTCATGAATATGAGCCACCACTGATTTCCTCGCTACCATCACTAATCTATAAAATCTCCATCACTGGTTTTTTTTCCCCTTTTGTTCGCTCTCTCCTCTCTGTTCTATCTCAGAGTCGCCTATCAACGTGGGTGTAGGTCTCTGGGTTGTGGGTTTGTGACTTTGGATTGTGATCAGCGTGGGTCTCTGGTTGTGGGTTTCTTTTTTTTTTCCGTTCACATTTTTTGGCTGTCGTTTGATGGGTGGGTTGGGCAATGGGTGGGTTCGGATGGGCAGATTGGTGGTGGGTGGGTTCGAGTTGTGGGTTATGGCGGTGGGTGGGTTGAGATGGTGATGGGCGGATCAGTGGTGGTGGGTGGGTTGAGTTTCATGGGTTGTGGGTTATGGCAGTTCGGATGGGCAGATTGGTGATGGGTGGGTTGTTTTTGTTTTTGTTTTTGTTTTTCTGTTTTGGTGGTTGTGATTTGATGGTGGATTCGGTGGCAGTTGTGGGTTGATTTTGGTGGTTGTGTGTGTGTGTGTGTGTGTTTTTTTTTTTTTTTTTTTCTGGTGATTGTGGCCGCAATAATTTTTCTGTATGTTGTTGTAGTTGCTGTTGTTGGTGTTGTTGATGATGAAGATGGGGATGAATTTAATATATTATTTGAATATGTTGTAAATATTATTTTAATGTATAAATTTGAAGAATAAAACATCTAATAAATGGGATGTTGTAAAATGATGTAGTAAAATAATAAAGTAGAGTTTTAGTGTTACAAAATGACATTTTTTTTTGCAACATCTGTTACGGATGCTCAAAGAATGCTCTAAATGAATATAAACTATGGACAAAAGACAAAGATGGGTTAGTGATATTTTTACCTCTCTTTTAACTCTCTCTCTACTCTATGCTTAAAGTCTGTCCATCCCAACTCCCAAGCCCAACATCCTTGACTGTTGACTCCCTTTCTAGTCCCTACGCTTAGTTGCTCTGTGTTCTCTTTTAAGTTTTTTTTTTACAAGTCACAACAATATTAAGTGTCAACAGTCAACACATTACTAAAGTAAATCATCCCAAACAAGGATTCAATATGAGATGAGACATGAGAGGATACCTTTGCTTCTGCCGCTAGCTCCGAATTCCTCTCCTTTGTGTTCAGCCATAAGTTAGTTAGGTTTTCCTTCTTTTTTTTTTGAATGGCTTAGAAATCCCATTCTTTATTTCCTTTTATTATATGTGTGAGGTAAGTGAGGGTGTTTCCTATGCTAGGTAGATATCTAATTGGAACCGGCTTTGATTTTTTCTTTTTCTTTTTCTTTTTCTTGTGTTTGTTTTGGAGAGTTGTTTGGGCTTAATTTTTGTTGGTGGGCTATTTTTTTTAGCATTTAAAATATCAATAATATTGTTAAGGAGGCAAAATGCAATTTTATTGAAACAAATTGTTAAAAATAATATATTATATATATATATATATATATATACTGAATTTTTTTTTTTAAATCTTGGGGGGGGGGGGGGGGGTGCCACTGCCCCCAAGTCCAACAATAGCTCCGTCCCTGCTCAGTATGGTAATGGTGGTCCCTGAACCGCAGGCAGCGTTTTCAAAAGATTGATGAATCAGAGATCCCATATTGCAACAGTTCTTATAAATTAATTTAAAACCAAAGAGCTCTAACTCATTGATGTAGAATGACTACTCAACAATAATCACTCCTACGGAAAAGAAAGAAAGTTACAAAATTTTATCAAAAGGTCTCAATTCCTTTGGTATGCCTTCAAAATTTCCAGCACTGACGTCTGATTGTAGCATAGGACGCTTCCCTTCCCAAGCAATGCCCTCTGCTAGGTGCTCCATGTTTGGTGTAAGCATTACATAATTTGGATCAGCTCTTTGATAACTGCAAAATAGGAAGATGATAACTCTATTACTGACGGATGTAATTGGTAGCATGTCAAATCCAATAACTTAGGAAGTAAAAGTTATTGTTTACTAATATGAAAATCCAAAAAATATTCGAGCTTGCAGGGCAGAAGCTGATGATGATTAGAACTAAACATATTTGGAAACAATAATTTTAAGAAGAAAGGGGCAAAAGGTAAAAGCCAAAAAACAAAAACCTGGCTTCTCTCAGATTCTCGACACGAATGCCAAATCCATAGGCTGTCTTTCCAATAACACGATCTCTAGTAGCTGCAAGATAGTGGGATTTGCTGAGTTGGTAGTAGGAACCCATAAAAAAATGAATGGCACATCTTATATCGTAGGAAAACAAGCCCTATAAACGATAAAAACAATTCTATATTTCTTTGCTACTCAGGCTCAACTCAAAGTAGATATAAGAGCACAAGGTTAGATGTGCTTCAAACATCATCAATATCAGACAAAATAATTGTTTGTCAAGAAATCAAATTGTTCAGAGGAGAGGAACTAATGCACCGTTAAGAAAGAGTGTCTTGATCCAAGTTGAGCAAACGAAAAAAAGTAGAGGGAGACCAAAAATCACATCAGTAGAAGTAATAAAAAATGAAATGTCAATTAAGAACTAACAGAGAGAATGACTTTAGATAGAATAGAGTGAAGGAAAAATAATACATGTAGCCAACCTTAACTAATATGTTGAGGACCCATAGCTAATCCTAAAATTTTGAGACTAAGGTTTTATAACTTTATTGTTATTGTGGGACATCAAATGGAATCTACATAATTCCACAATGCTAAATATAATATCTAAAGAATGCACCATCTTCACAAGTAATTAACCTATTATTATTAGCATTTACATCCTGAATGCTGCATTGATATAGCACACACTATGTAAACATGGAACAGTTCCATTGCAATTATAGGTCTGAATACTCTTCAGACATTAGTATAGGCTTCTAATAAAATGCACTGAACCATCTGTGCATCTCCCAGTCCACCATGTTGGGCAAATACCATAGTGGCACAGCCTCACCAACTAATACACAAAGGATTCATGAAAAAAATTGCAACCAGATATGTACCCTAGTGTATAATTAAGTAGAAAGTATTAAATCTAATTGTAACCATAAAAAGAAATTTTTTGGTCAGCCATGTTACAATCAACCAACTACAGGCACCTGAAATGTTGAAAGTGAAAGCAGGTTTCCACCATGACTTGAATGCCAAGGACGCAGATGAACTCTGAGGCCCCACTTTTCCCTGCAAAGATGGGTATTGATACTTTTCAAACCTGATACAATCAGTAGTTATAAAGCACATGGTTGCACCAGAAGCACTACCTTCAGCAAGAAGTTTTTGTTGGCTTGCCAGGATGCAGCCGCTTGAAAAGTGGACTCAGGGATCTTGCTTGATGCATTGGCATCTTCGACCCTTTAAAACAAAATCATAACAAAATTAGATATCACCACAATGGTTATAATCAGTTCTGTCATTCACTTATTTGCAATACCTTGTGTGCAACTCAAAGCCAAAGTCAATATAATTTGTAATTCCAACTACTTCATCTACTTCAAGGGGGTTCTGGATCTGTTTAGTTGAGGCAATTCAAAGACTTCATCAGAAAAATTTTGAACTAATAAAAGAAAGAAAATTTTCTGTACCACATCACAAAAACACATAACAAGAAAAAAGAATGACAATTACAGTTACTTCTGGATGGATGTTTAGGGGGCATAATACTGGAAATTGGGTTTTGTAGTAAATAACATGCTTCCCATATATTACTCACACAATGTACACACTTCATCAAGATTCTACCCATCTTATTCCAAATCAACCAACCAAGCAAGGGGCTCAATTAGCCACCCATAACCATTGTTGCTCTGACTAAAACAGGGTCCTATGGTGAATTAAAAACATGCAAGTAGATACCCATCCATTAATCCTGAAGAGAAGTACACAACAAAAAATATAGCTCAAAAAATGCTGCACAACCTAGGAACTATATATTTATAGTAAGTGTCCTGCACTCTGTTAGAAGCCTAGAAGATATAATACAGTCACCATTTTTCACTCAAGTTTGACACTCGGAAGTTAAACTCCAATGATCATGTATGAGCCCAGCTACAAACCATATCAATTAATTATTGGTTACATTGCAGCATCAAACCGCAAACTTTTATGACACCTGACCTACCAGCCATTTTGAGTTTGTGTCATACATTAAAATGAGATACTCTAACAGAGGATCAATAAGAACAAGCATTTGAAAAATAAAAGGCCATGTAAGAGACAAGGACAATGAAGGAAAAAGAAGAAGAAGAAGATACATACCTGCCTTTGGACAACCACATGTTGATAGAATGAGGCAATGAGCTGCAGGATATATCAGCATATGACATTTCAGTAAAACAAGTCAAAAAATTAAGTTACATATTGCAAATGGAAGTCATGCATAGCATGCAAGCTAGGGATAGTGAGTGGGAGAAATTAACAAAATTTGGAGGCTTTTATTACCCAAAATTTTGAAGAAATTTACCATGCAACATGTTGATCCAAGATCAAACACTGATTTCAGTGTGGAAAATATTAAAGGTGATCCATCATTTGACACATTAACCCAAGACAAAAAATCTTATTCTTGCCACCAAGATCATACCATGATAGGTATCTTCTTTGAGAAGTTACAATGTGGTATGAATATAATTGGCTTAACAGTTAATAGCATAAAGTTCCTTTCATGTGTTGCTTGAATTAGGGTTGGAGATCCATATCATCATTCCAATCAAAGTTAACGGGTGATTTACTGTTTTTATAAAATCACATGAAATAGATTAGTGGAGAAAACATGACAAATAATTGTTTGTAAGTATTTTTTTTTATGGAAATTTTTTTGATAATTAAGTAAATGATAATATTGTATTTTTTTTTTATGAAAATTGTTTGCAAGTATATAGATCATGTTGAATTCCCAAACCATGCCCCAATCTTTTACCAGATTGTCATCGAGTTTCTTTCCAGAGCCATTTTGTAAAAAGACTCCATGGAGGCAAAGAGTTATGTTTGCCTATGCATCTAGTTTGTGGACAGCTTTGCCTTCAGATTATATAGAAGGATCTATGATGAAAAAGAAAATCTGATTTGTGGAATTGTACATCCACCTGTGCAAATTGATTAGAAATTTATCAAACACACATCACATATTAGTTTGAAAACAAGATTCATTAAACAATCATATTAAAAGCAAGAAACAAAAGGCTGATTCTATGATGCCTTTTCTTTCCCAAGTCAAAATTTTCAATGTTGGGCATGAGGATAACATAGGCATAATTGCAGCATAATTACCTTAAAAATAACATCTCACAGAGAACAATGCCAAGGAGTCCAAGAATAAGGAAATCTATTGCTATTTGCAAGTATAAGAAGTTGTGAAATACCATGAAATATGTAGCCCACAAAGACCAACAAACTAGCTTCTTTCTTTGTCCTCATTTCAAGTGGGGATTAAAGCAAAATCACAGTGATCAAACAATCCCAAGTTTTATATTACAGCTTTAACATTCTAATTTTTAGCAATAATATTGACTCTATTCTGATACAAATGAAGCAATCATTCAGGGTAGAGAGAGAGAGAGAGAAAGAAACTGTCAGGCACATATTCAAATGGGTATATAATTGAAACAATCTGGAACAAACCTCAGAGCTTTTAGCAAGTTCAATACCAAAATTGAAGGATGGACTGAGGGGGCTGCCTGATCCTGCTCCATAGCCAATTGCACAACTCCAATCTTTTAAATTTTTATAATTTGCACGATCATTGCTTCCATCTAATAAAAGCAGCATCAAAAAGTTAAACAATTAAAGTCAATTTAGATCTTGCTCAAATTCCAGTGTCACATAATATAGTGTTCATATTACACACATGCAACATGACCTGCTTAAAATAATTTTGGAAAATAACAATGAAACCCACTGAGCAAAATGACACATTCATGCGAAGCATTCTTAGAGACAAAATGCATCTTTTTCCATCACTTATCAAGAAAAAAACTTGGGTTTGACACTCTGAATTAAACATTACTTGAAAGACAGGGGTAGATAGAAACATTTAAAGTAAGAATAGAAACATGTGAGAATAGCAATTTCAGCATAGGCGAGAGAGCCGATTCACAAACTCAACTAATTGTTAAACAAATTGGCATAAAACGTTTGATCTAAGAAATTTGGTGAGTAAAACTTACACTGTGGCTCATATTGCACTCCAGCAGTTAGCCTTCCCACCTTGCTTACCAACCATACACTTTTTGCGTATTCATCATTCACTGGAAAGTATGATGAGGATATAATTCAGAGGTTTTCATCACATATTCCATATGTTAGTTTTGAGAGTGTATACATAATATTTCCAAGGTTGCAACATGAAAAACTAAAAATAAAATAGGGATAAGAAAAGAGTTACTATCTCAATTTTCATCTGCAGTCTCAGAAGGGTTGAACAATAATTTTCTTTTTATTTGGGGAAAGGGATGGAAAGAGGGGTGGGGGATTGGGGAGCAAACTGATAAATTATATTCTTAGCAAGGTTCTAGCACATATTACCAGTGACAGTCTTGCAATAAATTTGAACAGTTTTTGTGGCCAAGTATCACCTTGGAAGGCATCCCTTACAAAAAAAGATGGGCCATCCAAAATGATGTAGTAGGCAGCTGGCTTTGGCTTCTCCATTTCCCTGACCCTCCCCCTAAGTCTTTAGAACCAACAACTCTAAGTGTAGTGTAGTTGACTAAAATATTCTCTTCATCGTTAAAGTTTGCATGAATTTGGTTTGCCAGTCATAAACTTTAAAATGTTCGTTTTGCATTCTTAAACTAGTGCAAATGTTATGCATCCTGTCCTTAAACTTAAATATATATTTTTTTATCCCTATTTTCATCCTTAATATGTTGAAATAAGTTCTTTAAAAAGTTTAGGGACAATAAAAAAATCCATGCAAACTTCAGGGACAAACAATATTTTAGCCACTATTGTTTAAGCTTTAAAATAATTGAAAAAAAAAATCAAAACAAAAGTGGGGGAAATATAATATCAGGTGTTATAGTATAGAAATTGATAGTAATAAAAAAAAACAAAAGAAATTGATAATCATACTCTCTTTAGGAATAATTCTCACAGGCCAGAAAATAGTGATCACAGCAGATCTAAAATTAGTGAACAGTGCCTCATATATCATATTATCATGTGTTAAAAGGAAGGAAACTCATGGTTCTAAAACTCAGATCACATACAGCATAAAGGCATAAACTTGGCTCCAAATGACAAATTTCCTGAGCCATATCTCAATCCCAAAACACCATAATCTTCAGAAGATACTCTGCAGGAATAGGTAGATTCATCAACAAAGTGCATCTGAATTTTGAATGTACCAACTAGCTAAAGAAGCTGCAAAGATAGTATGAATGATTCAAACTAACCTTCTCTTCCGTAGCAAAGGAAAAATACCAAATGCTCCAAATCCATATTTAGGATAGTAAGCAGATGACCTCATTTGTAAAATCCTGAAGTAACAGCACAAACATAGTAGCATTCAAGGAATTATGGCTAGAGAAGGGGAAAATCAGCCTGGAGGGGGAAGAGGCCTTTTGTCAGAAACTGAAATTATTTACTTTAGGTAAAAGTTTCTTACGGGTCAGAGCTTGATACAAAAAGGTCCACAAATGTATGAGGATCATCAACATCACTGTTCACAAGAACGAATCATCAAAACAGTGTTTAATAACTCAATTAGCATATGGTGCATTATGAAAAAAGAAAACATGATAAACAATAAACTAATTCTACAATACCTTTGCCAGCGAAATAGCGCATTTCCTACAATGCTCTCGTCAGGCTGATTATCAAGTGGACCTGAAACCTAATTAGGCTAAGGGAACAACAAAAAAAAAAAATCTACTTCCTCTATTCCTCACGGCTCATATATTCGACAAAAGGTATCCCAAAAAAAAAAAAATCAATCTCGTACAAGAACCAGATATATTAGTAAAAACAAAGAAGAAAGATTTTAACGGATACATTAGCGACCAAATCCACATGAGGGTCATCAATTGGCTTTAGCATAATTCTTGAGCTGAAATGCCTTGCTTCTTCAAAATAATCCTCAAAAAGGCATTTCAAAGCAAGCTTCCCAAATAACAAGTCGTACGATGACTCCAACATCCTGCATCACATCATAGACATATACATTCGGTTATGATGCACACACTCAGTGGGTTTTGAACTCTCACCCTCCATCCCGTTATTAAAGGAGGACAAAATGCGATTATTACATATGTACACACGCACTCAAACATGTATGTATCAAATAGGGTACTTTTAAGTTAACAGTTACCTCTTCAAAACCAAAATGGTCACAAATTAATATTAATATTTGTTAAACCCTAGTCAAAGCAAAGTCTGTAGTCCATTACATCTAATCATACTTGTAGCCCAAGCAACAAAATCTAATCCTACTTGTATTGTAAGCATTGTAAACCTCGATTAGTATTATAATTAAATACCCTTTAATGCATTCATTATAAAAATGTAGCCATCAAGAGCTTTCTGCTACAATATAGGCCTCAAAAGCCGAAGCACAATAATTAATGTTATCAAAGTTATATAACATCTTTTTCTAACATGGTATAAGAGTTATGTTTTATCGTGTTTTTTTATATATTTATTAAATAATGAAAAAATCAAAGGGCCAATTCCAATTCTCGAAGAATTGAAATTCCAAAGGGAAAAAGTTTGATATGAAAAGGAACCTGGTACGGGCAGCGAGAGGAGGGAAATCGAAGAGAGGTGGGACGAGCACCATTGGCGGTGGTGGCTGCCTCGACCAATTCCCGAACCAGTTCCACATCTCTCTCTCTCTCTGTTTTTCAAATGTCAGTGAAAATGGGGTTTAGGGTTTCTTTATAGAGCTGAAGTTGAAAGTTGAAATTGAATAAAGTGAGTGAGTGAGAAAGAAGCTTTGGATTGTCACCAGCCCACGCATATTTCCTCAACTCCAAGAAACCTTCAACTTATTCAACGGGAATCCTATTGACGTGGCACTTGCAAACACGGTAATTAGGGTTTTTCTATTTTTTAATTTATTTATTTTAGGAAATATTATGAATGTTTTTTTTTATAAATAACGTAAGAAATATTATGAATGTGTTGTTCAGTTAAATAAATCATGACTTGTTAAAAAAATTATTGACTATAATTATACATCTTTAATTACAATGTATTGAACCTATAAAATTGTGTATATTATTTGAAAAATATGTACATCTTTAAATGTATAGAATTGTGTATATTTTTTGAAATTGTGTATCTATTTAATTGTGATGCGTTGAATGTATAAAAATATAAAATTATGTACATTCTTTGAAAATGTGCATGTTGAATATACACAATTGAGTGAAATTTTTTTAGAATCTATACGTTGAATATACGAAATTGTGTACATTTTTTCAAAATGAGTACTTAGAATATAGAGAATTATGTACATTCTTTGAAAAATTATGTACATTCAATATACAAAATTCTGTACATTGTTTGAAAAATAAGTCTTTTGAATGTACAAAATTGCATTCGTTCTTTAAAAAATTGTACAAGTTTAATATATAGAATTATGTACAATTTTTCAAAAAATGTGTATTAATTTTTAATTACAGAATTGTGTATATTATTAGAAAAATTATATATGTTGAATGTATAAAATTGTGTACATTGAATATATTAAATTTTACATATTCTTTAAAAAATATTTACGTTGAATGTACATAATTGTATACATTATTTGAAAATTGTATATGTTGAATATACATAATTGTGTACATGAAAAAGTGTGTTCATTAAATATACAGAATTGTGTACATTCTTAAAAAGATGTGAATGTTGAATGTTCAGAATTGTGTATGTTCTTTGAAAAATTGTGTACATGAATGTATAGAAATGTATATATTTTTTGAAAAATTGTGTATGTTGAACATACAAAATTGCTTATATTTTTTGAAAAATTTGTATATTAAATGTACAGAATTGTACACATTCTTATGTACATTGAAAATATAGAATTGTGTACTTTAAATACACATAATTGCGTACATTCTTTGAAAATTTGTATGCTGAGTGTACAATATTGTGTACATTCTATGAAAAATTGTGTACGTTAAATATATAAAATTGTGAACATTTTAAAAAAAAAATTATGTACATTAAATATACAAAATTATGTACATTCTTAGAAAACATGTACATATAATAAATAAAATTGTGTATAATTATTGAAAAATGTGTATGTTGAATGTACATAATTGTGTACATCCTTAAAAAATGGGCACCTTAAAGGTACAAAATTTTGTACATTCCTTAAGAAATGGGTATCTTGAATGTACATAATTATGTACATTTTTTGAAAGATTGTGTACATTGTTTGAAAAATGATTTCTTTAATTGTACAAAATAGTATACTTTCTTTGAAATTGTGCACTTTAAATATACATAACTGTGTACATCCTTAAAAAATGGGCACCTTAAAGGTACAAAATTTTGTACATTCCTTAAGAAATGGGTATCTTGAATGTACATAATTATGTACATTTTATGAAAGATTGTGTACATTGTTTGAAAAATGGTTTTTTTAATTGTACAAAATAGTGTACTTTCTTTGAAATTGTGCACTTTAAATATACATAATTGTGTACATCCTTAAAAAATGGGCACCTTTAAGGTTGTTGAGGTTCAAAATGTTACAAGTATTAAGATCCAAAACAAATGGGTCCTCAAAAATAAGGAAGACCAAATCCGTGAGCCAAGGCCCATTAAGAACGAGTAAAAGGAAGCTCAAGCTTATGAATAGATAAGCCCTAGGCCTTAGAGAAGAAAGAGGAAAGCAAAGGAAGTTTGACCAAGCCCTATGTAAAGGGATCCCTAAGGGAACCTAGGAGGAGAAAAAGACTAGACTAAGATACATTGGAACTACTAAAGCCAGGGGGAATCCTCGAGAAAAGTTGAAAGAGGTCAACTAGGATGTGGATGGCACAAGGAAGTGTGCCACTAGGCACAAAGAACAAGACAGTCATGTCCCATCAACCACCCACAACTTAGAAAAAGGCTATGTAGCAGATGGTGGCTAGGGACCAATATCTGGTAGAAAGAACCAGAACTCTGGGAAGAGTAGGAAAAGGGTGAACTATGAAGGAAGGTGGTTGGGATCTTTCAACATGACAGGGAGGTTTTTACTTGTATTTTTTTTTAATAATTCTTTTACTGTTCATTAGTCACTTATTTTACAACATGTACAGTTTTGTATGTATGAATGTATTTGCATTGTAAGGCCCATGTTTTGTGCACAAATTGGATTGTAATCAGCCCAATAGAGCTACGGTGAACCAATGTCAATTCACCAACCAACAAATATTGTTATCTTGGGAGGCCTAGGATCCTTTTCATCATTTAGGTCTGGGTACTGTCCAAAATAGGAATCCACAAAGGTACAAAATTTTGTACATTCCTTAAAAAATGGGTACCTTGAATGTACATAATTCTATTCATTTTTTGAAAGATTGTGTACATTATTTAAAAACTGATTTCTTTGATTGTACAGAGTTGTGTACTTTCTTTGAAAAATTATGCAAATTGAATATATAAAATTGTATACATTTTTTTTTTAAATGTGCATTTTGAATGTACAAATCGTATACATTCTTTGAAAAATTTTGTGCATTTTCTTTGAAAATATGTATGTTGAATATATAAAATTGTGTTCATTTTATGAAAAATTGTGTACGTTAAATATACAAAATTGTGCATTTTCTTTGAAAATGTGTATATTGAATATAAAAATTATGTTCATTTTATGAAAAATTGTGTACGTTAAATGTACAATATTAGGTACATTCATTAAAGAATAGTGCAAGTAAAATGTACACAATTGTGTACATTCTTCAAAAAAATGTGTATGTTGAATTTACAAAATTGTGTCCATTCTTCAAAATGTTTTGCACATTAAATGTACATAACAATGTACATTATTTTAAAAAAATTGTACATTCTTTGAAAAATGTATATGTTGAACATACATACAAAATTGTGTACATTCTATGAAAAAGTGTCTACACTAAATGTACAAAATAGTGTAGTTCTTTGAAAATTGTGTATGTTGAATGTATAAAAATGTGTACATTTTTCTAGAAAAAAATGTGTCATTTAATGTACAAAACTGTATATATTATTTTAAAAATGAGTGCATTGAATGTATGAAACTGTGCACATTCTTTGGAAATTCTACTTGTTTAAGGTACTGAGTTGTGTACATTCTTTGAAAATTTGTGTCTGTTGAATGTACAAAATTGCATACACTTTTTGAAAATTTTGTGTACGTTTAATGTACAAAAGTGTGTTAGTTGAATGTACAAAATTGTGCACATTCTTATAAAATGTGTATATTAAATGTACATAATTGTGTATGTTTTTTGAAAAATATTTATAGATTTGTTTTTAGGAAAAAATTGTGTAGGTTGAATGTGCAAAAATGTGGAAATTTTTTGAAAAATATGTATGTTGAATGTACAAAATTGTGTATATTCTTTGAAAAATTTGTAGGTCTGAATGTTTAAATTCAAAATATATATTGTGGGAATGAAGGGCCCAGATATAGGTATTGGGCCGTGGGTAGTGCCCGAGGACATCAGATAGCCCGAGAATAGGTAAATACTAATGAAGGCATACAGGTTAATGGGCAGAGGTCTGGCCATGAGGAGTTGGAAATGTTGTCCGAGGAGAAGTATCTCATTGGCCAAACAAAGTAGAGGTCAAAGGTCTGACCTTCATTAAGAATAAGGCAACAGGCAATCATGCTGGTAAGGATAAACAATATATAGGGATAAAACAAAAGAGAATAGGGAAATATCTGAGAAGAAAGCTGTTTCCACCGCATTGAATGCTATGCAGCTAACCCCTTGGCCATATTAATGTGAATGTGATACTTGAACAATAACATTCAGTCTTACAACTATCTATAAAGACTTCAGGAAAGTGCTGATGGGACAAGTATCAAATCCAGTAATCTGATCTACAAGTGGAGGGTTGAGATGAAGGGAGAGAGAGTAATATAAAGGAGAAAAACCCCCATTACAGAAGGGAAAAAAGAAGCTTTGGATTCTCACCAACCCCATGCATATTTCCTTAACTCCAAGAAGCTTTCAACTCACTCAACGCCGAGCCTATTGACGTGGCACTTGCAACGCACTGCAATTAGGATTTTTCTATTTTCTAATTTATTTATTTTAAGAAATATTATGAATGTGTTGTTCAGTTAAATAAATTATGACTTGTTAAAAAAAATTATTGACTAAAATTATACATATTTAATTACAATGTATTGAATGTATAAATTTGTGTATATTGTTTGAAAAATGCGTACATTTTTAAATATATAGAATTGCGTATATATTTTGAAATTGTGTATCTATTTAATTGTGATGCATTGAATATATAAAATTATGTACATTCTTTGAAAATGTGCATGTTGAATATACACAATTGAGTGAAATTTTTTTAGAATCTATACGTTGAATATACGGAATTGTGTACATTTTTTCAAAATGAGTACTTAGAATATAGAGAATTATGTACATTCTTTGAAAAATCATGTACATTTAATATACATAATTCTATACATTTTTTGAAAAATAGGTCTTTTGAATGTACAATATTGCGTTCATTCTTTAAAAAATTGTACAAGTTGAATATATAGAATTATGTACAATTTTTTTTATAAAAAAATGAGTATTTTTAATTACATAATTGTGTACATTATCAAAAAAATTATATATGTTGAATGTATAGAATTGTGTACATTGAATATACTGAATTTTACATATTCTTTGAAAAATGTATACGTTGAATGTACATAATTGTATACATTATTTGAAAATTGTATATGATGAATATACAGAATTGTGTACATGAAAAATTGTGTTCGTTAAATGTATAGAATTGTGTACATTCTTTAAAAAAAAATGTGTATGTTGAATGTTCAGAATTGTGTATATTCTTTGAAAAATTGTGTACGTGAATGTATAGAAATGTATATATTTTTTGAAAAATTATGTATGTTGAACGTACAAAATTGCTTTTATTTTTTGAAAAATGTGTATATTAAATATACAGAATCGTATACATTCTTATGTACATTGAATATATAGAATTGTGTACTTTAAATATACATAATTGTGTATATTCTTTGAAAATTTGTGTGTGTTAAATGTACAATATTGTGTACATTCTATAAAAAATTGTATACGTTAAATATATAGAATTGTGAACATTTAAAAAAAAACTATTTACATTGAATATACAAAATTATGTATATTCTTAGAAAATGTGTACATATAATAAATAAAATTGTGTAAAATTATTGAAAAATATGTATGTTGAATGTACATAATTGTGTATATCCTTAAAAAATGGGCACCTTAAAGGTACAAAATTTTGTACGTTCCTTAAGAAATAGGTATCTTGAATGTACATAATTATGTACATTTTTTGAAAGATTGTGTACATTGTTTGGAAAATGGTTTCTTTAATTCTACAGGATAGTGTACTTTCTTTGAAAAATTGTGCACTTTAATATACATAATTGTATATATCCTTAAAAAATGGGCACCTTGAAGGTTGTTAAGGTTCAAAATGTTACAAGTATCAAGATTCAAAACAAATGGGCCCTCAAAAGTAAGGAAGACTCAATCCGTGAGCCAAGGCACATTAAGAATGAGTAAAAGGAAGCTCAAGCTTATGAATAGGTAAGCCTAGGCCTTAAAGAAGAATGAGGAAAGTAAAGGAAGTTTGACCCAGCCCTATGTATAGGGATCTCTAAGGGAACCCAAGAGGAGAAAGGGACTGAACTAAGATACATTGGGACTACTAGAACCAGGGGGATCCTTGGGAAGAGGTGAAGGAGGCCAACTAGGATGTGGATGGCATAAGGAGGTGTGCCACTAAGGACGGAGAAGAAAGCAGTCATGTCCTATCAGCCACCCACAACACAGAAAAAGGCTATGCAGCAGATGGTGGCTAGGGACCAATATTTGGTAGGAAAAACCAAAATCCTAGGAAAAGTAGGAAAGGGTGAACCATGAAGGAAGGTGGTTGAAATTTTTCAACATGACAGAGATGAATCTACCTATTTGAAGAAAAAGGGCAAAGGGTGAGGCAGCCAAAAAGGGGCTCTGGAAAGTCTCTTTAGAAACTTTGAGAAAAGGAATAGAAGCCAACCCCATTAGGACCTCCCAAAAGAGGAAGGTTAGCTGGAAACTTTTGGGAGGGAAACCTCAAAAGAAGAATGCAATGAGAAAATAAGGAAATGACCAACCACCAATGTTACTGACACAATATTGGTTCTAGTACCCAGAGCAGCAAAATAAAGGAATCAATAGCATACAAAAAACCCTAGAATGGTACTGTAATAGGAGGATTAAAACATCAATAAAAGGGCATTCAACAACTATTAATCAAAGCATAAAGAGCATCAAAGAAACTCACTAAGTTTCAGAAAAATAGAGAGATAAGAAAGGCATTGTGAAGGATCTTGTAACAAGTGCTTGAGGATATACTTGGATTCAAGGGGATTCAAACCTCACAAGTCTTATAAGCCTAGAAAGAGCTATCCAAGTCTATGACTTTGAATTTATTTGAATCTCGTGGCATTTTCCAGTGAGAAATAGGGTCCAATGTACCTAAAAAACTTAATATAATGACCTATCTCTTTATTTTCTGAGGATTACTGATGTTCTTACTTATATTTTTTTATAATAAATCTTTTACCGTTCCTTAGTCACTTATCTTACAACATGTATAGGTTTGTATGTATGAATGTATATGTGTTGTAGGGCCCATGTTTTGTGCACAAATTGGATTGTAATCAACCCAATATAGCTACGGTGAACCAAGGCCAATCCACCAACCAACAAACATTGTTATCTTGGGAGGCCTAAGATCCTTATCATCATTTGGGTCTAGGTACTTGTGGGGAGTAAAAGGACCCAAGTGGGCATACGGGCCTTTGGACTGCAGTATGGAGGGCCGACCTGCTCCAGAATTAAACTCTATGAATTGGCCCATACGCCGAGGATCCGAGGATACAGCCGAGGGCGAGCTTCTCCTCGGACAGATCTGAGAGAACTCAAAACTTCATTATGAAGGTCAAGGCACAACTCTGGAAAGACTAATGGTTAAAGGGGGACACCCTGAACCTTCTAGATGCACCAGTGTTAAAGAAAATATCAAGAGTAAAGGCTGCCACCTCTGCATTAAAGGCTCTGCACCTACCTCCCTGGCCGCATTAATGGGGAAGTGACCCCTGAATAGTAGGGCTGAAACTTCTAGTCACTTTCCAAAAAGTATCAGGGAAGGAAGTATTTAAGGGGGGTGAAGGCCAAAGAGAAGGGGGGATCGGCAACAAAGAAAGAAACGAAGAATTGTAACTTTTAAGTAAGAAATAGAAATAATACAGAAGTAGTCCTCGGCTTACGTCCGAGGAGGCCTATTTACAATTATCTTTTGTTATTTACATGTGTTTGTAACTCTTAGCACATTTATCGAGTTCTCGGTACTTAACCTAGATTTCAAGCCCACTCTACAAATTTTATTGTTTAAGGCTCATTGGGCCGAGCCGATGGATTGTCTTTGGGTCCGGGTGCAATTGTGCGCTTACAATTAGCGACGTACGTAAGAAATCTAGTCTAGAAGGAGTTGGGATACTATGGCGAGGGCTGGGTTCTCACCATGCGGAGTCAGGGGATCACAACGCCGGAGGATCTTTTCGAGCGTCGGAAGCGTCGTAGGGTTCGTGAGGGAATTGTCCATACGAAATACCCGGGGGCTAGCCATACTCATGGTGGGGGGTAGTACCACCCGTGAGGATGGTGCTAAAGCCATACGGAAGGAGATTAATCGTTTGAAGAGGAAGTTACGCCACGCCGGACGCGAGTCTTCACCGTCTCATCTAGTCCTTATTCGGAAGAGGTACGGGGAGGTAGCTAGCTACGGCTCAAGGTCATGCTCACCCCCCGGTGCAATGTCCTTTGGTGAGGAGGACGACCGGCCGGCTCGCGGACGCAAGAAGCTTCCTTGAGGGGCTTAGGGAACGATGCTATGAGTCGGGCGTTGCACCAACTCTCTAAATCTCCGTTTTCACGGAGGATTGAGAAGGGGAGGCTTCCCGGGAGGTTTACCCAGCCCACCTTTACCATACAATGGTCGGGCCCGTCCGGTGGAGCACGTGAGTCACTTTATCCAGAGGATGGCGGTGCAACTCTCTGAGACACGATGTGTAAAGTTTTCCCCTACAGCTTGGGACTGTTGCTCGAGGTGGTTCAACGGCCTTAAATCGGGGTGCTATAGGTTCGTTTGGGGAGCTCACTAGAGCATTCGCTTCGCGGTTCATTACGTGTAGCGAGTACCTCGGCCATTAGACTCGGCGCTATCCATGACCATGAGGGAAGGGGAGACGTTGAAAGCATATTACGGCCGTGCGGGAAATGTTTAATGAAATAGATGAAGACTTTGATGAGGTGGCGCTCGATACTTTTAAGGTAGGCCTTCCTACGATCATGACTTGAGGAAGTCTTTGACTAAAAAGCCCGTCGCGGCGTACGTCACCTCATGGACCGCATTGACGAATACAAGAGAGTGGAGGAAGACCGAGCGGCGGAAAGGGTAAGGAGAAGGTTATCCCACGGGAGAGAAGGGATTTCGGGTTGGACGGGTACCACGACAACAAGCCGAGGAGATTATGTTGGGCGGTCGGCTCGGTAGCACCTCGGGCCGTGAACACGTGTTCGAGAACCGATTACATCGATTCTTTGGAGAAAGTTCGTAAAGACCCCTGCGGATGGCACTGGTAAGATGGCAGGAGACCTGCGAGAGGAATCGAGAACCTCTTTTGTCGGTACCACCGGGATGTGGGCCACACTACGAAGAAGCTTGTCGGACCCTTTGGAACCACTTGGAGCGGTGGTCGGTGAAGGGAAACTAAGCGGCACTTGTGTCAACCTGGTGGACGGGGCGGTCAATCCGCTCGAACAATCAGAAGAATAATCCATCTTCGGCCCGCATTGGGAACGATTAATGTTATCTTCGTTGGACTTGGCGGGACTTGGCTCGGGTCACGTGGGGTGATGGCGGTTTCCCATTCTCGAGGCCGAGGAAGCAGTTTGCGGGCGAGAAGAGGTTGAAGGTGACCTTACCCGTCTTGGGATTTTCGGAGGAAGATAAGGTTGGTACCATTCGGCCCCGTGACGATGCTCTTGTGGTCACTCTCGGGATAGAGAGTTATGATGTCAAGAGAGTTATGATTGATCGGGCAGCGGTGCAGATATCATGTACCTTTGATTTATTTAAGGGGTTAAGTGAAGTTGAAAGATCTTACTCCTTATGACTCGCCACTCATAAGCTTCAAAGGAAGGGCCGTTGTGCGAAGGGACGGATTCGTTTACCCTTCGATCCAGGCTCAGAAACGGTTGAGGTGGATTTCATTGTGGTCGACGCGTACTCCCCGTATACAGCCATCCTCGCCGAGGCCATGGCTGCACGCTCTAGGAGCTATCTCCTCTGCCTTGCATGTTAAGGTTAAGTTTCCCTCGGGGGTATGTTGAGGAAATCCTCGGCGGATCGGTGGCCGAGCAATGCATATCGGCTGCGGTGCTTCATCGGTCGAAGCGAGTCATCGGCTTTGCCCATCCAAGAGTCATAGCAATTAATAGCTCCGGATGCACAGGGCGGTGACGGGAGATGAAATTTTGTGAGGAGTTAGAGAAGTTTTTAATAGCGAGAAGACCGGAGAGGTTCTTCCAAGTTGGCATACGTTTGCCACACCAAGAGAAGATGGAGTTGTTGGAATTTACGAAGGACAATATTGATGTTTTTGCGTGGGACCCTTATGAGGCCCCGGGCGTTGATCCGAGCTTCATTTGTCATCGTTTAAACGTCAACCCTTGCCATTATGCCGAGAAGGCGACCACTCAGATGCTCTTCAAGAGCATGCCGAGGCTGTAAAGAAAGAGGTGCTCAAACTCAAGAGGTCTGGGGCTATTAAAGAAGTTTTCTACCCCGAATGGTTGGCGCATACGGTTGTGGTTAAAAAGAAGAATGGAACGTGAAGAGTATGTGTGGACTTCACAGATTTGAACAAGGCCTGCCCCAAGGATTCGTTCCCAATGCCGCGTATTGATCAACTGGTGGATGCCACTGTCGGACATCCTCGAATGAGTTTTTTGGATGCCTTCCAGGGTTACCATCAAATTCCATTAGTATTGGAGGATCAAGAGAAGACTGCTTTTATTACTCCACCATAAGGTCATGCCATTTGGGTTGAAGAATGCTGGGGCTACCTACCAAAGAATGATGACCAGAATGTTTGAACAGCAACTAGGGAAGACCATTGAGGTATATGTGGATGATATGGTGGTGAAGAGTAAAACAATACCTTCACACGTGAAAGATCTAGCCGACACCTTTCAGGTGCTAAGAAAGTACAAGCTGCGCCTTAACGCCTCAAAGTGCTCTTTTGGCGTGGGGTCCGGAAAGTTCTTGGGATACATGATTACTTACAGAGGCATAAAGGTGAACCCAGCGCAGGTCAAGGCGCGAGTCGAAATTTGAATTTCACGATAGCCTCGGAACCCAAAGAGATCAAAAATTGACCGGAATGATCGGCATTGAATAGGTTTATCTCTCGGTCAGTAACCGATGCCGTCATTTCTTCCAATTGTTGAATAAGTGGAAAGGGTTTCAATGGACCGAGGACGGGTGTTAGCTTTCCAACGGCTTAAGCAATATCTTTTTCGGCCACCCATTTTGTCTCGCCCCCGAGGCGGACGAGCCTTGTTCGCTTATCGCGGTCGTCGTCCACGCGATCAGCTGGTCCTTATAAGGAATGAAAGCGGGGTGCAAAGACCGGTCTACTACGTTAGTAAGTCTTTGAATCAGGCCGAGGTGCGTGACGTGCTCTGGAGAAAGCGCTTCTACCCATAGTTCACGCCACGCGCAAGCTTTCTCATTATTTCCAGTCTCACACTGTGGTGGTCCTGACTCAATTGCCTCTTAAGGCGGGGTTACGCAATCTGGAATTACTTTGGCGGGGGTGGCAAAATGGGGAACCATTTTGGGAGCCTTTGATGTTAAATACAAGCCTCGCACCTCGGTGAAGGGCCGAGGTCCTCGGCGGCTTGGTGGCGAGTTTACCGAACCATTGCTAGAAGAAACCACAGAAGAGGCACACATGGATGAAAAACCAGTTGGTGTGATCACAGCTGCAGTACCTCCGACTTGGAAAGTGTATGTGGATGGGGCAGCTAATCAAAGAGGGTTTGGTGTTGGACTTGTCCTAATGTCCCCTGAGGGGATTGTCTTCGAAAAATCTTTGAGATTGGCGTTCTCGGCTACCAATAATGAGGCCGAGTATGAAGCAGTCTTGGTGGCCATGAAGATGGTGCATAGGATGGGTGGAAAGGTAGTCCAGGTGTTCTTGGATTCTCAGTTAGTTGTCGGCCAAGTCACGGGCACCATGGAGGCTAGAGACCCCAGAATGCAAGAATATTTGGCCCAGGTCAAGCGTCAGCAAGACGAAGCCGAATTTGACTCTCCTTCGTCTTAGCTCACATTTCTAGGAGTGGAAATACTCATGCGGATTCTTTGGCTACGTTGGCAACGTCTTCGGCTCGGGGTTTGCCCGGGATTATCCTCGTGGAGGATTTGTTAGGCAACTCTTTACCATTGTCAGCACAGTTCACATTCATCTGATAAGGCCTGGACCTAGTTGGATCGACCCGGTTATATCTTTTCTTAAGAATGATACCCTTCCTGAGGACAAATCTAAAGCAGATAAGATACGTCGAAAGGCGCCACGTTTCTAGTTGTTCGAGGACCAAAAACTGTACAAACGATCCTTCTCAGGACCGTACTTGTTGTGTGTGCCCCCTGAGTCAACGGAGGCACTACTAGAGGAACTGCATGAGGGGATTTATGGAAGCCACACTGGGGGAAGGTCCTTAGCCCATAGAGCTCTGACTCAGGGTTATTGGTGGCCCAATATGCAGAGGAAGGCTCAGGATTATGCTCGAAAGTGTGATCAATGCCAGAGGTTCTCCCCTAATATTCATCAACCTGGAGGGGCTCTCAACCCTCTTTCCAGTCCTTGGCCTTTTACAAAATGGGGATTGGACATAATGGGGCCATTTTCGAGAGCTGCAGGAAACAAAAGATGGCTTCTCGTGGGGACAGACTATTTCACTAAATGGGTAGAGGCCGAGTCCTTAGCAAATATCAGAGACGTTGACTCCAAGAAATTTGTCTGGAAAAACATCGTCACTAGATTCGGTATTCCACACACACTTATCTCAGACAATGGCGTTCAATTCGATAGCAAGGCTTTTAGGAAATACTGTGGTGATATGGGCATCATAAATAGATATTCAACCCCAGCTTATCCTCAAGGAAATGGGCAAGCCGAGGCTGTTAACAAGGTCATAGTTAGTGGGCTCAAGAAAAGGTTGGACGATGCGAAAGGCAGATGGGTAGAGGAACTCCCACATGTTCTGTGGACGTATCGGACTACGCCGCGCAGGTCCACGGGAGAAACACCATTCTCTATGACTTATGGAGCCGAGGCGGTTATACCCCTAGAATCTGGTTTTCCCACCCTGAAAACAAGTTCTTTTAGCCCGGAGAATAACAATGGACTCCTAGAGAAAGGCCTCGATTTACTTGAGGAATGACACGAGGCAGCTATGGTCCAAATGGCTTATTATCAACAGAAGCTAAAACGGGGATATGATGCCCACGTGAAGCTAAGGCCGCTTGCACCTGGTGATCTTGTACTAAGAAAAGTTGTGGGCACTTCTAAGAACTCAGCTTGGGGTAAGCTAGGACCCAACTGGGAAGGCCCCTATCGCATTGTCTCAGTAGCAGGCATAGGGTCATATCGACTAGCTGACCTAGATGAAATAATTGTACCACGCTCGTGGAATGTAAATAACCTTAGAAGGTATTATTATTAATAAAATGTGCTTTTGTTAGTTAACATTTCAAAGTTATAAGTACCTTTGGCATTTGAAGCTACTATTCTTAAGAATCAAACAGAAACTTGGTTAAGTGTAGTCCTCGGACCACAAACCTTGTGGAAATTGATATCTTATCATTTGTTAAACAAAACCTTAGTTATGCCGGGTCCTCGGACCTCCTACTTTGGGGAAATTAAAATTTGAGGTTACTATTCTTAAGAATCAAACAGAAACTTGGTTAAGTGTAGTCCTCGGACCACAAACCTTGTGGAAATTGATATCTTATCATTTGTTAAACAGAACTTTAGTTATGCCGGGTCCTCGGACCTCCTACTTTGGGGAAATTAACATTTGAGGTTACTATTCTTAAGAATCAAACAGAAACTTGGTTAAGTGTAGTCCTCGGACCACAAACCTTGTGAAAATTGATATCTTATCATTTGTTAAACAGAACCTTAGAGTTATGCCGGGTCCTCGGACCTCCTACTTTGGGGAAATTAAAATTTGGAGTTACTATTCTTAAGAATCAAACAGAAACTTGGTTAAGTGTAATTCTCGAACCACAAGCCTTGTGAAAATTGATATCTTATCATTTGTTAAACAGAACCTTAGTTATGCCGGGTCCTCGGACCTCCTACTTTGGGGAAATTAACATTTGAGGTTACTATTCTTAAGAGTCAAACAGAAACTTGGTTAAGTATAGTCCTCGGACCACAAACCTTGTCACTGTTCTTAATATCTTGTCACTGTTCTTATTCTTATCACACGTTTTATGAAAATCAGTATCTCACCATTCATTAATTTGGATCTCAAGTTCCACATTTTTAAGTGTTAAACAAATTTTTGTAAGGAATGGTCTTCGGACCTTACATCCTACTGAAAGCAATACGTCAGGTGACAAAGGTTTAACCATCATGTGAGTTGTCTAACTGTGATATTATTTAATATCTAAATTAAGTTATGTGGCTGTTTTGAAGTCATAGTTGTTTGCATGGTGGAGTTAGACTTATTTATTATGTTTTCCCTTTAACTATTTGTTATTGAAAACTTTCATGGCAAGCACAAAAAGAATAAGGTAAAACAAGACAACATGAACGAAAGTTGAATAAAAATGTTCTTCATTAATTATATACAAAAAAGGGAGAGGAGTACACAAGGTTATATCATAGGCCTTAAGCTTGTGCAGGGGGGTCTTGGAGGGAGCTGCTGCCAGCCTCGGTACTCTTCCAACTCCGGTTCAAAGGTGGACAAAACTTGCTTCCCTTTGTACGGTGAAGGGACGAGGGCTCCATGTCTTGAACTTGCTCCTTTCTCGGCGCCATCACACTTGTCCTTCTCTTTATAGGAACCTTCAGGTTCGTGTAGGATCGGGGAACAAGTTCTTGTACCACGGGGAGGAAGGGCGGGAGAGGCGGCAACGGGAGGGTCTTCAATTTCACATGGTATATCTAGGGGAAGCCAAATGTTCTCGGGCTTCCTCGGCTCGGAAGCTTGAGGAACCCTGCGCATTCATGGCCTCTCCCCGGACACAGCGATAGTACTCTCGGCACAAGGCCCGTAAAAGCCTCTGCGGCCATTCTTGCGTTCCTGGTCACCCCCCTCGATAGCGGCCTTCTTCGCGGCCTCGATGCGTGCTTGTGGGCGCGAGCCTCCTCCTTCGCTCGCGTAAGCTCCTTTTCCAAGTCAAAGCGTGCACATTGGACTTGGGCAAGCTCGTCATCCTTTTGGCGGAGAAGCTTACGCTGCCCCTCCACTTGGCCCTCCATCGTCTTCAAGTGGCCTTGTCACCATCTCTCTCTTTTCAAGTCGGCCGTGACGTGATCTTCCCGTTTCTGCTAGGGCTTGGCCTAGGGACCTTCTGCCTCTTCGCCCACTCTTGCTCCATCCCAGTCCGGCGCTTCGAGAATCCTCCACGAACTTCTCGGCGAGAAAACTTCTTGGATGGACCTAAAAATGCCAAGAGGTTAAATACGGTAAAGTGTTTACAAATAAATATAAAGTACGAGTGCGAGGTGGAACTTACCGGAGCTAAACCCCTTTTTAATGAGAGGAACAAGCTGCCTGGCCCATCTTCTCCAAGGTTTCCATGTCCTTGGGCAACGAAGGACGCTCCAACACCTCGGCCAAATGATGGGCGTGGCCTTGTTACCGGGCCCTAATGCGGAGTGACGGGGAATGGGTGCGCCGTCCGATCTCGAGTCGAGACCGGTGGCGGGTGCTCGGCGCACCTCGGCCACGTCTCGATCTCCGCTTTCAAGCGGCGGGCGCGCCCTTTGCCCTTGTCCAATTCTGGCTGTAGCGCGGCGCTGTTTCATCTTCTTTTGTTTTCACCTCCGAGCCCCTCGGCCTCGCTTTCGTTTTCTTTTTGGGATCTTCGGTGTAGGCTTGGGGTCGGGCGGAGAAGGATGAGGTGGTGGTAAAGCCGGGGGAACACAGGACCCCTCGTCCCCTTCTTCGCCACTCGTGCGCCTCTTGCGGTCATAAGGCCCTTCGGCTCGTCCATCTCTTCTTCAATGGCGGCTGCGTGCGCGCCCCATCACTAGACCTTCTATCCCAAGGCTTCGGTATTTCTTCTTCCTCGTCGGAAAGAACAACGAACGGGTTTCCGCCGAGGTCGTGGGAGTCCTCGAACTGAAATTGTTCTATCTCCTCGTCCAACGTGTTCGAAGAAGACACTCGCTCTCTGGGACAGCGAATTGCCTGAGAGTGCACATCGAGGGGAACTGCCGCTATGGGCTGTGTGTACAACACTGTGTGTGGGGCGTCAGGGATGTCGTGGTCGGCCAAAAAGTGGGGTCTGGCTACGTGAATTCTCCTACGCCTTCGGTCACCCGCGATTATTTCGTTCTCGATCCCCTGGAAGTTCGAGGAGATGGGATCGTACCCCAGAATCAAGTGGGCCGCCCTAAGTTGTAAGTCTCCGCTAACGAACACCTCGGAGCGTAGCACTCTATTCAAATCTGCAATGTTGCAGTGGCTTAAGCGTGGGCGCACATTTTGCTTATCTGCAAAGAAAAACATCCAAATAAGCAAACATGGTCAGATTCGTAGAACATATAATAAATTAAAGTTAGACGCTTAAGTAAATGCGAATGCACATGCCTAGATGATTTAGGGAGTTATAGAGGGGGAAGTTAAATCCTAAGGTGTCGCACCTGGATCTCCCCACTCAACTGGGCAGTAGGGGCCGTCGTGCTAGTTGCCAGAGACGATGAGGTAGTCATCCTTCATGCCTTTATTGGACTTGGGCAAACAGGAGATCAACCTAACTACGCTAGAGCGGGATTTGATGTAATAACCTACTCCAGTGAGTTTGTGGCATTCGTACATAAAGACGACATCATGCCACGTGGGGTTCGAACCCATTTGCTCGTTTAGAGCATCAACGCTTCCTAAGACCCTAAAAACGTTGGGAGCGCAGCTATCGGGGCACAATCGGTGGTTGCGAAGATACTCCTAGTAACGGGTTTCATTGGGAGGGTCATCCCACCTTCTACGAAGGCAACCATTGGGATGATGACCTCTCCGGCTTTCCTAGAACCGGCCATGGCTTCCGCCAGGCCGGTATCTTAAACCTACATCGGCGGGAATGAGGTATTTAGCTCTAAAACCCTCCATCCCGGCGGCGGTATCTACTAGACACTTAAACTTTCCCATCGAAAGAAACGAAAGACTAAGTTCTAAGAGAGGGAACGATTAAAAGGGGGCCGGGGGCGGGATCCAGGAGAAAAGGTTAAGGAAAAGGAATAAGAACTTACAAATTTCAAGTTGTGCGAATTTCCACGGATTTTTGCAGACAAAAGGTGGTTACTGATGTTTTGATGGGATTAGCCTCTGAGGAAATAAATGAGGGCGCAGGTTCCCGAAGCGTCACAACGTGCGGGAAACGGCCTCGAAATTGCATTTGTCCCGCCCAAATTTTCACGGAGTAACAAGGGCCGTTGGATGCTCATCTCACCGTTGAACGTGGGGGACAAGGTGTAACTTACGGTAATAAATGCGCGCGTTTTTGAAAATAAAACTGCCAAGTGGCATCCTCTGGAACGCGAAACGGTTTCCACACATGCAGTTAATTACAAAACGTGTGAGGTAAGTCCTCGTTGAATCAAAACCCTATTTTTTCTCCTCGGATGATGAAAAATAGAGTTTTGAGGGGCTATTGTGGGGAGTAAAAGGACCCAAGTGGGCATACGGGCCGTTGGAGCATGGAGGCGAGCCTGCTCCGAGAATTAAACTCTACGAATTGGCCCATACGGCAGGGATGCGAGGATACGGCGAGGGCGAGCTTTTCCTCGGACAGATCCGAGAGAACTCAAAACTTCATTATAAAGGTTAAGGCACAACTCTGGAAAGACTAATGGTTAAAGGGGGACACCCTGAACCTTCTAGATGCACCAGTGTTAAAGAAAATATCAAGAGCAAAGGTTGTCACCTCTGCATTAAAGGCTGCCACCTCCGCATTAAAGGCTCTGCACCTACCTCCCTGGCCGCATTAATGGGGAAGTGACCCCTGAACAGTAGGGCTGAAACTTCTAGTCACTTTCCAAAAAGTATCAGGGAAGGAAGTATTTAAGGGGGGTGAAGGCCAAAGAGAAGGGGGGATCGGCAACAAAGAAAGAAACGAAGAATTGTAACTTTTAAGTAAGAAATAGAAATAATACAGAAGTAGTCCTCGGCTTACGTCCGAGGAGGCCTATTTACAATTATCTTTTGTTATTTACATGTGTTTGTAACTCTTAGCCTGTTATCAAGTTCTCAGTACTTCTAACCTAGATTTCAAGCCCACACTCTACAAATTTTATTGTTTAAGGCTCATTGGGCCTGAGCCAGTAGTTGTCTTTGGGTCCAGGTGCAATTGTGCGCTTACAGTACTGTCCAAACAGGAACCCATAGAGGTACAAAATTTTGTACATTCCTTAAAAAATGGGTACCTTGAATGTACATAATTTTGTACATTTTTTTGAAAGATTGAGTACATTATTTAAAAACTGATTTCTTTGATTGTACAGAGTTGTGTACTTTCTTTGAAAAATTGTGCAAGTTGAATGTATAAAATTGAATACATTATTTTAAAAAAATGTGCATTTTGAATATACAAATTGTATACATTCTTTGAAAAATTTTGTACATTGAATATATATAATTGTTTACATTCTTTGAAAAATTTTGTGCATTGAATATACAAAATTTTGCATTTTCTTTGAAAATATGTATGTTGAATATATAAAATTGTGTTTATTTAATGAAAAATTGTGTATGTTAAATGTACAAAATTAGGTATGTCCATTAAAAAATTGTGCAAGTAAAATGTACTCAATAAAATTACACAATTGTGTACATTTTTCAATATATATATATATATATATATATATATATATGTAGGTTGAATTTACAAAATTGTGTCCATTCTTCGAAATGTTTTGCACATTAAGTGTACATAATTATGTATATTATTTTAAAAAAATTGTACATTCTTTGAAAAATGTATATGTTGAACATACAAAATTGTATACATTCTATGAAAAAGTGTGTATACTAAATGTACAAAATAGTGTGTGTTCTTTGAAAATTGTGTATGTTGAATGTATAAAAATGTGTACATTTTTTTTTGAAAAAAATGTGTCATTTAATGTACAAAATTGTATATATCAATTTAAAAATTAGTGCGTTGAATGTACGAAACTGTGCACATTCTTTGGAATTTCTACTTGTTCAATGTACTAAGTTATGTACATTCTTTGAAAATTTGTGTCTGTTGAATGTACAAAATTGCATACACTTTTTGAAAATTTTGTGTATGTTTAATGTATAGAATTGTGTTAGTTGAATGTACAAAATTGTGCACATTCTTATAAAATGTGTATATTAAATGTACATAATTGTGTATGTTTTTTTGAAAAATTGTATAGATTTTTTTTTAGGAAGAAATTGTGTAGGTTGAATGTGCACAAATGTGTAATTTTTTTGAAAAATATGTATGTTGAATGTATAAAAATGTGTATATTCTTTGAAAAATTGATACGTCTGAATGTTTAAATTCAAAATATATATATGTTGAATCGTATCAAGTAAAGCATGGGTTTTGACAGTTTTGTAGTCAACTTGCCATCATCTTTTTCATTTAGTTTTTTAGCATATTTGTTTTAATAAAAGGTTGTTTTTTTGTTTTGGTAGTAGTCAGTGAGGAGAGGAAGGTGAGGCCAAGTTTGAACTTTGAATCACATACATAGACACCATAAAAATATCATTATAACCAGATTATCATTGAAACCCCAACAAGAATAAAAAGTTGCAAGTTGCAACTACATCTAAACTGAGAGTAGAGGAATCAAGTATCCAAACTAAAAATAAAAATAATAACATACAAGGACTGCTTCTAGTCATGGCAAAAATTTCAGAGTTCAGACCCCACGCATGACCCATCTAGTATTACTTTTTTAAAGATTTGGGTGGCTATGGTCACTTATGGCCTGTTTGGAAGTTTAGAGATGGAGAAGAGTAGAGGGGAGAAGAGTAGAGGGGAGTAGAGAGGAGGGGAGTAGTAGGGAGAAGAGTAGAGGGAAATAATTATCCTCCATCTTATTTGGATGTTTTTAAAATTAGTGAGGGGGAATGGAGTAATTAGTTATTCCTCTTGTTTGGATGTTTTAAAAATTAGGATAGAAAAGAGAATAAATGATTTAAATAGACAAATTTACTCCTATTTGAAAATTACTTATTTGAAAATAGACTTGCAACATTGATCTATGATTAATTTGTTAGATTAAATAATTATTTAATCAACATTCTCATTCCATCAAATACTACTAATAAAAAAATAAAACTAAATATTATAAAATAATTTTTATTACCTCAAAAAAAATTATAATAAAAATAAAAATCTTTCAAAAATTTCTAAAGTTTCCTCGCATTTCTCACCAACCAAACAAAAAGCTATGTGCCTGTCCTGTAACATTAATCTCATCACAAATCAAAATCTCATGTGCATCTCTCCCTAGTTTTCCATCCATGCCTCAAAGCCCAGGACACGCACCCTAGCCGATTGTATCACGCCACGTTGCAGTCATCGGCACTGGCGCCGCAGGCCTCGTAACTGTCTGAGAGCTCCGTCGCGAGGGCTACAGTGTGGTGGTCTTCGAGCGAGGCGACCAGGTTGGCGAACTCTAGGTCTACACCCTGAATGTCGAATTCGACCAGACTCAGACCACGGTCCACTCCAGCATCTACCACTCCCTCTGCACAAACCTCCCTTAAGACTCCATGGGCTTCTTGGACTACCCGTTTGTTGCCAAAGACGACCCGGACAGAGACTCAAGATTGTTCTCGGGTCACCGAGAGGTTATGATGTATCTGCAAGACTTCGCGTGCAAGTTCTAGATTGATGAGTTGGTGAGGTTTGAAATGGAGGTAGTGCGTGTGAGATTCATGGAGGACGAGAAGAAATGGAAAATTAAATCAAAGCAAAGACAAAGAAATGGATGAGATATTTGATGTTGTTGTTGTATGTAATGGATGAGATATTTGTGTCTAAAAATCCTTCATAAATAGTGAGATTCAATTTTTTTTTTCATTCACCTTAAATTTTCTCAGGAAACAAACAAAGATTATTTATATAATCAGTTTGTAATTTTGTTAATTTAGAAAGGGTAAATTGGGGAATTCATTTGGTCAATAATTTATCTACTCTACTCTCCCTCCAAATCTCTCTAATTTGGAGGAATTAAAAATGAGGGGTTGGAGGTAGTTAAAACCCCTCCCCCTCATTCTTTAAAAAACTTCCAAACAAAATAATTGAATTACTCTCCCTTCCTCTACTCTACTCCCCTCCTTTTTTTTTTTTTTTTTTTTTTTTAACTTCCAAACAGGCATTAATGAAGATTATGGTTGCAGTGGCTCATAAATCTCCATGAATATTCCATGTGGGTGTCCTCTTCCGTTTCCTTTTTTGACCAGTTGGACTGCCTCCTCAGCTTAATTTTCAATGGCCATAAAACATTCTAGTGTGCAATTTCCACAACAATTGGTCAGCGCTAATTTATTACTATATTACGATGGATCACCTAATGTTTTTTATTTTCATTTTTTGTCCTTGTATAAATAAATAAATAAAAAAAGGTAAATGAAAATATCAATTGTTTCAACCTTACTAATGGAGAATTTAATAGGGATCAATGATAGCTCCTCAACTTTTTTCATAATTTATTAAGGTCATTAGTTGTGATTAGAGTAATATCATATTCATGTGGACTTATCATTAGTATGATTTTTATCATACATCAATCTCAACAACTAATATATTGCCTAGATTTATTAATCAATAATTAAGAGGAACCTAGACTTATAAAATGTAGGATTCATTCAAGTGAGTTTAATCATAGTTTGTTCATAGTACCTAATAGTCCATGTATTTTAGGCATAATAGTCAATTTCTAGGGAGGATCAAATAATAAGAAAAAAATTAAATTAGGAGGATTTAAACTTTGAACATCTCTGTTGGAAATATCAGTAGGTTTAAATCCTCTATTCAACTGAGATTTTCAGGCATGCCATAGATATGAATTGCTGTAAAAAAAAAATATATATCAATTTAGTAGTTTTATATTTTATGTAGCATGAAACTGAATACTCCACAACAAATTGAATAGTTTTGGCATTGTAACTTGGTGGAGAAATACTTAAAGACATGCCTTACTCATCACTTACCATGCAAATATATTAGGGATATGTTTGGTATGTTGAATGTATATTTTGTTAAGTAAAGATTAAAAGTAATCTTTATTAATTTGGCAAGTTAAATAATTAATAACACATAATTATAGCTAAGTTTGTCTATGTCATTAATTTTTCTTTTGAGGGAGAGTTTTAATGTATGACGTCTGCTTCTGATGATAATTCTTTATATTAAGCCAAAATACCAATCAGTTTTTTAGGGTAAGGAGAGATTAAATTCAAAATCTCTTATTTAACCATCAAAAATCTAATTTAGGGTTATATAGGGTTTGTTTAGTTATGTTGTTTAAATAACAGTTTTCATTATTTAAACAATATAATACGTATTTTCACAACACTTTTTTACCCATACATATTTCCACACAACTTAAACAATACTATCAAACGGCCAATAATTAGTAGGTCATATATGAAACTATGATTATTACAAAGAAAAGTTTATCAAATAGCTTGATGCAAAACTGGACTGACATTATTTGAATCGCAAGATCTGTTTGGGGTTATGATTCTTAAGAGCAGTCAAGTCATTGGGCTAGTTCGAACTCTTTTATGAAAAGCAAATGCAGACTATGACATATGGTACTTCAATTTAGACAGTTGCATGAGTCATTGGATTAGTTGGAACCAATAATGCTTTGTCCTACGAATTGATTTATGCATGCAATTTCCCCGTCCTCCCTAAAAAGTTATTTGCCCCCCACCCCCAGCACAGAAATGTCCAAGCAACTTTTCATTTGTCAATTGTCAAAATATTAGTTTACATTCACGGATCGTACAGTCAATGACGGAGGCATTCATTGACCAAGGGGGGGCAGTGGCCCCCTAATTTAAAAAAAAAAAAAATTATATATATATATATATATGCATTAATTTTAGCAATTTTGTTCTATAAAATTACATTTTACCCTATTAACAATATTATTGAATCTTTTTAGAGTAACGTTAAAGATACAAATTTATTTACAATATTTTTATAAACTGTTGATAAATTCTTATTGGTTCGCATCTGGGTTTATTACTTGCATAACTTTTTTACTTATCAATAATCACTCACTATATTATCAATATACTTCTAGCACTTTTCTCATTTTAAAGGCCATTAAAATTTTATAGATCTAAAATCTAAAACAACATATACTAGCCCAAAAACATTTGTGCAACAACAAAAATCACCAATAGCAAAGCTAAAAAAAATTAAGTCTAATTAACCAATTTTACTCAAATAAATAATTGCCCTTTAAAAAGTTTTAAATAGAATAATTTTGTCTTTACCTAGCAAATGCACACATTAAAAATTAAAAAAAAAAAACCTCCACGACTAAGAAGCTGCCAAACTAGAGGTCAAAGTCGCCCCCTTAACTTAAAATCCTGGCTCCGTCCCTGCGTACAGTTACCCCTTATTCACTCTTAACAACTTTTTACTACTTTCACTTTTTAATTTTTGTTTTTTTACTTCCCATTTCAAGATATTTTCAGTTGAGGTTTTGCTCTAAATCCAAATTTTATAACTACCTATGCATTTATTGTGCAAAAATTCATGTATATTTTAACATAAAAACTTATTTTTTCTATTTTATCTGATCATTTTTCAAAACACTAACATCAGATTATTTATTTTAAATTTTATTTTGTTAAAATATTAAACTTTGTTTATTTTTTAAATTAATTTTTTTCCTCTTTACACACCTTAACTACCATTTATTCTCTTCCTTCATCCTTGTAAAATGCAAAGAAAAAAAAAACTAGGATGCATAACAATAGAAGTTGTGTATATTTTTGCGTAAGTATTGATTAATTATAAAAAATTTATCCTATATCTACCTAACCATTTAAATAATATTTTGATATAAGACTAACAAATTTCTCTCATTTCTTAAAAAGCAGCACTACCATACAATTTATTACGCAAACTCATTATGATTTTCTTTTATAAAGTAACATTACTATTACAACAAACACAACTAAAAACTTTTAAAAAGCAAATTAAAAAAAAGTAACATTAAACACTTCACAATTCACACCATATGAATTGAGAAATTGAGAATTATACAATTTGATAATGTCAAATTTATGGTTTATTTTTTTTGTCAATATTAGTTTGTCGGCAGATAATTCATATTATTTTTGGGGTAATTGAGTTCTTTAAACCAAATTTGTGCTGTATTTTTTTTGTAATTATCTAGAGATTATTGTAATTATTCTTGAGTCAATTGGTAGAAGGGATAGAGCATTTATATTTTGGATATTATAGGCCAATTTATAATATGGGGGGGGGGGGGGGGGGGGGTGGGGTGAAGATTCCATATTTTGGGCAAATTGTATATTTCCTCTGTGCACTCACATGCTAAGCTTTTTTTTCCTTTGTTTTCGGAAAGCTAGGTCCGTCTCTGTGTGCAATGGAGCTATTTTCATAGGTTTCCACGGAAAGGTGTAATAAGAAGTCTTCATTATACACTATTTCGGGACCCTCCGAAAGAAGACTAGTCTTCAGCCGACAAATTATTTAAAAAAAAAAAAAACCATTTTGGTAGTTAAAAAGGCGGTATCTTCAGTCTTAATTCTCATTAATCCTCTTCTCCAAAGTACGATCAAAAGACCCATTCTGGTAGTTAACAAGGAACCACGTTCATCTTCAGTCTTAATTCTCATTAATTCCTCTTCTCCAAATACGATCAAAAGACCCATAATGCCATTCTGTCCACCCTATGACACGTCGCGGCCACCTCTCTACCTTTTCTACCTTCTTTTTTGCTTCTTCTCCCTTATCTCCGGGATCCAACCTGCTGACCTTCAAATTCTCATGAAACTGAAATCCGCACTTCAAACATCAGACGGTACCAGTGCCTTTAAATCTTGGGAATCCAGCAATTCTATGTGCAATTTCACTGGAATAACCTGCAATTCAGATGGTTCCGTTACAGAGATTGAACTTTCACGCCAAAATTTAACTGGGGTTCTTCCTCTTGACTCCATATGCCAGCTCCAATCACTGCAAAAGCTCTCGTTTGGGTTCAACAACTTGCATGGTCCAATTATGGACGACTTGAACAATTGTGTCAAGCTGCTGTACTTGGATTTGGGCAACAATTTGTTCTCAGGGTGGTCGGCTCCAGACATATCTTCTCTAAGCCAATTACAGTATTTGTATCTGAACAGAAGTGGATTGTCGGGATCATTTCCATGGAAATCACTCCAAAACATGACTGGCCTTGTTCGGCTGAGCCTCGGACACAATCTTTTCAATCCTTCTCCATTTCCGAATGATGTGTTGCAGCTTACCAACCTCACCTGGATTCACCTATCCAACTGTAGCATCCAAGGAACAATTCCGGCAGAGATTGGAAACCTTAAAGAGTTAATCAACTTGGAGCTTTCGAACAATAACATGACGGGGGAGATTCCAGTTGAGATTGGAAACCTTGTCAACCTCTGGCAGCTTCATCTCTTCAACAACTCATTCACAGGAAAACTTCCTGTCGGTTTAAGAAACCTCTCGAAGCTTGAGAGGTTTGATGTTTCAATGAACTCTATTGAAGGTGATCTGTCCGTTTTGAGGTTCTTGAGTAACCTAGTTTCTCTGGAACTATTTGAAAACAAGTTCTCTGGCCAATTACCGGCCGAGTTTGGTGAGTTCAAGAAGCTTGTGAACCTTACTCTAAACAAGAACAACCTCACCGGTCCCCTGCCTCAAAACCTTGGCTCTTGGGCCAGAGTCGATAAAATCTCTGTGTCTTACAATTTTTTTACTGGTCCGATTCCACCAGATATGTGCAAACAAGGTACTATAAAGGGGCTTTACATGCATCACAATAGTCTCACCGGTGAAATTCCAGCCAATTTCGTCAACTGTTCCACTCTACTTGAATTCAGGATCAATGATAATTTGCTTTCGGGTACTGTTCCCGCTGGAATCTGGGGATTACCGAACTTGCGCATTTTTGATATCTCGTTCAATAGTATTGAAGGCCCAATCACATCTGATATAAAACATGCAAAGTCTCTTGTGGCGTTACGTGCGGAAAACAATCGCTTATCCGGTGAATTACCCCTAGAGATTTCGGAAGCCACGTCTCTGGTTTCAATTCTTCTGAGTGACAATCTATTGCAAGGTAAGCTTCTTATTCCAACTTCTCCTATAACAAGCTTTCGTATCTCAGACAATAGACTGACTGGAGAGATCCCATATATGATTTGCAATTTAAGTTTTCTTACAATCTTTGATGTCTCAAATAACAATTTGAGTGGTAAGATTCCACAATGTTTGGGAAACTTCAGTAATCATCTATGGGTGTTAAATTTGCAAATGAATAACTTCCACGGTGCTATCCCTGATACATTTGCAAAGTGTAATAGTTTGGAACTTCTTGTCTTTAATGACAATCATTTAGGAGGGCTATTGCCAAAATCTCTGCTCAACTGTACAAATCTGGGAGTTATTGACCTTGGAAATAACATGATAACTGATATCTTCCCATTTTGGTTGAAAGCTCTTCCCATATTAGAGGTTCTTGCCTTGAAATCCAACAGATTTTGTGGTCCTATTGGAAATCATAACACTAGTGGGATGTTTTTCTCGAAACTACGAATTCTTGATCTTGGAAATAACAAGATCGATGATTTCTTCCCCTATTGGTTGGAAGCTCTTCCCAATCTACAGATTCTTGTCTTGAAATCCAACAGATTCCATGGTCCTGTTGGAAATCATAACACTAGTGGGATGTTATTCTCTAAGTTACAAATTCTTGATCTCTCTTACAATGAGTTTACTGGTTTTTTACCGAAAAATTATTTTGAAAACATGAACACCATGATGATCAATGATGAAGGTAAAAATGAATTGCAATATTTCGGTAAACGTCAATATTATCGAGATTCTGTGGTGGTGACAATAAAAAATTTGGAGATTAAGCTACCAAGAATTCTAACTATCTTCACAATAATTGATTTATCAAGCAACAAATTTGAAGGAGAGATTCCAGAAGTACTTGGAAGGCTTACAGTTCTCCGATTGCTCAACCTTTCCCATAATAACCTAAACAACCATATCCCACCATCATTGGCAAATATGTCAAGACTTGAATCCTTAGACCTTTCTTCAAATAGGCTAACAGGACAAATTCCTATTCAATTGACAAGTCTAACATTTTTGGCTATGATAAACCTTTCACGAAACCAACTTACTGGACCCATACCTGAAGGCAAGCAATTTGGTACGTTTGAAAATGACTCATACGAGGGGAACTTGGGGTTGTGTGGATTTCCTCTGTCAATGAAATGCAACACTAATGAGCTGCTGCCACCGCCACCACTACCATCAATATTCCAAGAAGACAAGGATTTGATATTTGCGAGTGGATTTGATTGGAAGGTCGTGTTAATGGGCTATGGATGTGGATTATTGTTTGGAGTAACGATGGGATGTGTTGCATTTAAAAGAGGAAAACCTCAATGGCTTATAAGGTTTGTTGAAGGAAAACGAAAAGAAAAGGTGAGAAGGTGCAATAATCAAAGACCCAGGAAAAGAAGAAATTAATGCATTCATGGTATTGCAGAAAATGATTAGGACTTCATTCTCTACTAAGAGTCAGAGGAATGAGCCTTTATCTTACAGCAAAGCATTGGAATCACAGAATGGTATCTGACGTGGTGTTTATTATATTTGTATGAATTAAGGTGTTGTTTTCTTCATTCTAAAATAATCATATTCATCTTTTCTGAGAATATTCTGTTATGAGATTGCATGGAATGTTAGAGCTAGTCTGTTTGGTTTCTTTGTTTTTGAATTTGTGGCATGTGGGCCGTAGGTCGAAGGGTGGCCTGGTGTTAAGTTGGGCTTTTTGAGAGTTACATGGTTTAGAATCCTTTTTCGGCTGATGTCAATTTTAAGCTAATTTAGCAAATTAAGTCCAATTGTTCAATTAAGTAATTAACCAATTGATACATGCATAAATAAACAATCAATAAACACAATCCCAATCACAAATATTCAAGCACATCGAACACAAGGATTTTTAAGAAAGAAAAACTCGAGAACTAGGCAAAAAAACTCTTCGAGCCACTATGACACCAAATTATCTACTAGCAAAAATAGATGAATTGGTGTGTAAAGTTCAATTTCAAGAACTATTACTGGGCCCATCAAAAAAAAAAGAAAAAAAAGAAAAAGAACCATTACTTGGATCCAATAGATTGTATCACATGTATAAAGTTATCACTTTTGTAAGATTGAAATAAGTAGAATTGGATAAGTAGTTTTAACCTAATTTTCTGATATGCTGATTCTTTCGCATTACTAACACACACACACACACACACACACATATATATATATATAAACTCATTATTTTATGTTTTTTATTGGCAAATGAATGGAGGAATAATTAGAAGAAAATTGAAGCACTAGTAAAAAAGAGTCATAGCCAAGTAGGAACTAGGAGGTGGTCCCTGTAACAAGCCCTCCACAGTCCACACAAAGAAGTGTTACAAATAGTGAGTCTTAGATTGAGAAATCCAATTTGTTCTCTTCTAAAAGAAGGACCGCACCAACCAACACCCTCTTGTTTTATAGTCAATTGACTATGCTAAAAGTTAAAACCAGCTGTATAAAAGAGTTCTTTTTCCCAGCACAAAGAGGCCTATTGTTGCTTCAAAGAAAATTCCAAAGAAATTGCTTAGTTGGATTGGGACCTAAACATGTGAGTGTGGAATGGGACATTAATTTAAATGTATAAATTACAGGTTATTACTAGTTTTTTTTTAAAGAAAAAACACACGCAAGAGAGAGAGAGAGATGGATTATTACTAGTTCAAACCTTTTTTTACCTTAATTTGTATTACCAATATTTGATCTTGATATATCTCTATATTTGCTATTTATGAGAGTATATAACCATATTTTCAAGAAATAAATGAATTTTGACTTTCAAACATGTAAAACTGATAAAGTCTTTGATGGTTAAATAAGAGATATGATGTTCAATACCCGCCTACACTAAAAACTAATTGGTATTTTAGTCTGATAATAAAAAAAAAATTATTAAGAATGGACGCTATAAGTTGAAATTTCCTTAAAAAAATGCAAAACTTCTATTCTTTCAAAACATATATATATGCAAAATGAACAAAACTTCTACGTGGGTATAAGAATATGTGGTTGAGATTTATTTAATTTTTCTAATAATAAATGTGGATGGCTCTACTCCCATAAATGGAGAGTGATCACCATTTCTAACAAACGAGAACCCTTCAATAACAGCTCATGTACACTGGGACCAATTTGAATTTTTAACCCTTTCTTTTTTGGGTATTGTCAAATTTTCACATACACTTAATCAAATTTTCATTATGTTGTCCTTTTTAGGGTTTTTTCTTTTGATGCTTTTAACTAGACAATATTCATATAATAGTTTCTATCTTCTTTTTTTTGGGTAAAAATATAATAGTTTCTATTAACGACATAATTGGAAGAATCTTTATATATTATTAATATTTAATAAATTAAGATGTTTTAATGAAAAAAGATGGTTGATTAATTATGTATGATTTAAAATATATATACAGTTTTGACCAAAACTTATTATATATTCAACTTTGAGTAATCAAAGAAAATATATATAAAAATTGTGGATAATAAAATGTGGTAGTGGTGGATTTATGTGAATTGATGTTGTATAAATAGCTACTTCTTTTATATATATGTGTGTGTATCTATATATATTGTTTTCCTACCAAATGTAGCGTGGAATTTGTAGCCAACTTGCCACGATCTTTTTCGTTTAATTAGTCTTTGTCTTTTTTAGCTTATTTTATGCACAACTTTTTAATTTTTAATTTTTTTAAAAAGTTATAATTATACCTCAACTATATTTGACAAATAAGCAAATCCATAATTGGAAAAAAGTTATATTTTTGTTTTAATTGGTAGATAGTAGGAGAATGCGAGTTGAGGTTTGAATTTTGAACACATGCATAAATATTATTAAAAAAAATTTTACACCTCCCTCTAAACAATAAAACTGTTTGGTTGGTGAGTTTAAATAATAGTTTTTAATATTTAAATACTAAAAATTGTTGTTTCTAAAAAGAAATATTTGGTAGGAGGTTTTTTTATAAAGAAAACGTTACTTAAATATTGGTTTTTAAAATTCAATTTGAGAGAGCTCCTCATGGTAGTAGTTTTTAGGTTTTAAACAACGTCCAATAGCATGTTCGTAAATAATTGCAAATCGGTGGGGTCCAAACGGATGTGACAACACCGCATATCCCTCTCTCCCACGTCAGTCTCTATTTCCTCAGTGTATTTGAATAAAAAATTATAAAATGGTACAACTTTGTCAGTTTTTTTTTTTTAATAGTTGAGTTAATATGTACCTTTAAACCATCTATTTTTAGAAATATTTTTTAAAAGTTGTTAATATTTTTTTTTATAAAAAAATAGATACTAAACACACAACTCACAATGAAACTTTTTTTTTTTTTTTTGAGAATGAACACAATGAAGCATATTGTTTGAAATATAGTATTGAACATATTTTTTATATTATAAATACTTTAAAACATATTTTTATAATGTTTTTTGACTTAAATTTTAAAGTTATTTTGAATAACAATACTTGAAATCGATTACCAAACATGCTAGAACTGCTCGTAGTCAAGCAATAAGTTCAGACGCCACGCACGAGGATGACTTTCCTAGTAACACTTTTTGAAGATTATGGTCTAGCTCATAAATTTCCATGAATATTCCATTTGAGCGTCCTCTTCTGTCACCTTTTTGACCGGTTGGACTGCCTCCTCAGCTTTTCAATGGCCAACCCAAAATATAAAAAATTACGGAAACACAATATGATGTGACATGGGATGGTGTCCCATGCACACGAGACCGATAGACCTCACACAAAAATGGATTCAAGATTTTAGCTAGCAGGATTGGACTATTAAGAAAAAAAAAAAAATTCAAATAAGTATATTAATAAAAATTATAAATACATAAAATTATTATTTTTAAATACATTAAGATGCAATAATCTACTAGCAAAAACAAAATAATTTTTTTAATACTCTGTTGGTTATGTTTTTTTTTATTTATTTTAAGTTAGAGCATTCATAGTGGTGGTGCTAAAAATTTTAGTTTTTAATACCTCAAAAAACTATTTTATCTATATTACCACCTCACTTTACAATACACTCAATATCAAATGTTCTATTTTTTTTATCATTTCATTTAAAATAATATAAACAACTCATAAAAATAATAAAAGAAGTGAGAGAATTTGGGTTTTTTTAATTGAAAGAAGATATATAATCTTTATAAAATATTATATTTTATTTTTAACAACTTGCTACATTAACTAGTATTTTATACCAGTTTACTGTAGTTGCAAAAAAATTAGCTTTAACTTATCCTATAATACATGATTTTTTGGTTCTTATGGTAAATTTTTTTTTGTGCTAAAATACAATCAACATTGTGAATGTTTTTATTGTTTTTTTAAGTTTTTGGGTTGGATGGTTGCTATTTGAATTAGATTAATTAGGTTGATTAGGAAAATGGGGGCTTAAGGTTTTGGAAGGAGGCCAACTGCAAAAATATATATAATAACTATATAAAAAAATTGGACCCAAGAGGGTCTGGGCCCCCTTGAGCCCCTTCTTGGGTCCATCCCTGGCCCCACACCTCATGCGCTAGATGCATGAGACATGCCTCTTATAAGCAGGTGGACCCTACATCTCATGCGTTAGATGCGTGATGCGCTTGATGCATGAAAGACCAGCTCATATCACATTAGATTGTGTAGGGTCCACTTGCTTGTAAGAGACAGGTCTCATGCATCTAGCGCATGAGATGTGAGGCCAATGATGGACCTAGGTAGGGGCCCAACGTGGCTTGGGCCCCCTGGGTCCAATTTATTTATTTTTTTTTTTTATATAGTTATTATATAAGTGATGGTAGAAAAAAAGGAGTAAGTTTATATAAAAGTAGGGGGTAATAAAGTAAAGTCTATCATGTAAGATTATTGTGAAAAAATTTATTATAAATTTTTTAGTCCTAGAATTACTCCCCAAAAAAATCATAGTCTCTTGGAGTGTGCAATTTTCGCGACGATTATTTAGCGTTAATTATTATTAGTTTATTACGATGGAGAACCTAATGTTTTTATATATATTTTTTTTGTCTTTTAAAAAAGAAAATAAATAAAAAAGAAAAAGAAAAATATTAAAATTTTCCTCCTTACTAATTGGATAATTTAATAGCGATCAATGTTACTATCATACATTTTTTCATAATTTATTAAGGTGGTTAGTTGTGATTAAAGCAACATCATATTGACATGGACTTATCATTGATATCAATACTATTTTTAGTATGCATCAATCACAACAGCTAATATTGTCTAAATTTATTGATTATTAATTAAGAGGAACCTATACTTACACACAAAAAGTAGGATTCCTTCAGGCAAGTTAAATCATAGTTTGATTTAAAAGTCCATTTATTTTAGGAAAAATAGTTGATTTCTACAAAGGAAGAAATAATAAGAAAAAAAATTAAACTAATAAATGAAATGGGAAAAATTATTATATGAAACCTCCTACTAAATGATATATTACCTCCATAGAGAAGGGGATTCAAAGGTATTCTCTCAAATAGAACTAAGTCTAACTTCATAATATGTTGTCTTTAAGTCTGTTTGGGAACAATTTATCTAGTTAAAATTTAAAACTTTTTGCTAAAAGTATTGTATATAAAGTTAAAAACTAGCTGAAATAATATAATAAAACCCATAAATAGTACCAAGAAGTGTAATGAGACCATGAATAGTAGCAAAAATAAGTTAAATAATAAAAAAACTGTATTTTTTAGTCAATACTAAATGCAATAGTTGTCTTCTTGAATGTTGGAATTTTCGAATTCATGACTTATTCATATCCAAGTATCCAACCAACCACTTTCTCAAAAAAAAGAAAAAAAAGAAGAAAAAGAGAAAGGTATATAACCAACCACAGAAACACTTTGCCACTAGTAGAACCGTAAGGAATAACAGTTAGAATTATGACATGTTTTTTAATTAATAGAATTGTGAAAATTATTTTATATATGTATGTATGTATGCATGTATGATGGCATTTTTTAAGTAGCCAAAAACTTTGTAATTAAAATCTATTGGTAGTTTTCTAGGGTTCAAATGCCCGCCTCTTCTTTCTAAAAAAAAAAAAAATCCCTTACCTCTAAATTTAAAATTATCAAAAAAAAAAAAAAATCATGAGAGCTACAAAAAATTAATGAGAATTAAGTATAGAGAAATACTCAAATATTACGTACCTAATAACCTCACAACAAAATCCTAAATGGTAAGATAATATGGTTGCTACTTTTGGGTAAAAAAAAAAAATTTCAGTAGTGAATTTAAAGTAGAACTAATAATAACTTTTCATCTCAGATTTATTGTGAAACAATTGTCTCTTACAATTGAGTAATGCTGAGGTAGCAAATTCTTATTGATTGACATGTAAACCGACTACTTACCTAATTCTTTTTACTTTTAGCGTGTTAGTAATTTATTAAAAAAAGAAGAAGATGGTAACTTTATCATTTTCTTCATACTGATAAAGTTAAAGCTAGTGAACTATTATCTATAGCCGTTAATATAGCAAAGACAATTAGAGAGAAGTTGTGGCTGCGCGTATTAGGAATGACAATGGGTCGGGTTTGGGCTGGGTTTTTGCATACCCGGGCCCGACCCGCTGGCCAAGACCCGAAACCCGGACCTGGCCCGATTATTAATCGAATTTTTTTTCCGGGGCCCATACCCGCCCCGCCGGGCCCCACAGGCCTCGCGGGCCCTGTTTATCTTCTTGGGCCCAAATCTAGCCCAACAAAATTTTTTTTTTTGAAGCCCATTAAATTTTTTTCATAGATTCAAGCCCATTCAAGTCATTTAACATGGCCCAAATGCCAAAATTTGGCATTTAGGCCACATTATAGGGCAGCCAAATCAAACCAAATTATAAATTAATCATAAATCAATAAATCACCTGTTAATTATACATCAATAAATCACAACTAAGATTTTAAATCAACAAATCACTTAGAAAGCTACAAAATAAATCCCACAAGTCTAAGAAATTACAAAATGTTTTATCCTCCAACCAACAAATGAAAAAGACTAAGAAATTCTTACAAAATGTCTTATCCTCCATAACCGAGTTTTTATCTAGGGCGGGTTTCGAATTTTTTTATAAAACCCGGACTCAACTCGAACCCACTTCGGGTTTTTTTTAAAAACCTATGCCCGATCCTATTCTTTATTGGGCTGGGTAAAATTCAGCCCATTAAGGTCGGGTCGGGCCGGGTATCCGCAGGCCAGATCTAAATTACCATCCTTACGTTTATATCATTTATAAAAGGAAAAAAAGAAAAGAAAAAGAAAAAAAATATTGGCGCGAAGTTCGAGGATGGTTCTGGAGCAAAACTTAGGTGTGGCGTGTCGGAAACGTAGGCTTATTTATGCTTAAGCTTTATTCACCTCTCATTATAATTTTTACTAATTTTTAAGCCCTCCATTCTGTGTTTTATTTTTACTTTTGTTCAAAAATTATCGAGTATATTTTTTTCAATGTTCTTTCATTGGTCCATGTTTTGTTGGGCCCGGTTCATTGTTTGAAAAGCGAGGACACCCAGGTTCAGATACTTCTTATACTTTCCATTAGCGTACAGGCAGAGTTGTTGGAGCACGTCTCTCTGTAAGTTTTGAGAGCTTTTGATGAATTTTTGAGTCTGGGTTTTGTTGTGTTTGACATTCTGATGTTCACTTCTGTTTGTTATTGTTTCAATCACTCTCTTTACATTTTTAAGAATGAAAGAAAAAATTTTCTGGTTCTCTCTGTGTGTGTCTTGTAACTGTTCTTTTTTTTTTTTTGGGATAATGGGTGGTTGTCTTTTTGGTCTGCGAATGATGGGTAGTAGTTAAATTGCTTGGTGACTAGAGTTTATGCCTTATCCACCCCCCCCCCCCCTCTCCTTGTTTTCCCTTTAAAATTTAAATTTCTCTCTCTCTCTCTCTCTCTCTCTCTCTCTCTGTTTTCTTTTGGGTTGCTTCTGATTTTATAGGTTTTGTGGATGCCAATTGTGACTAAGTTTTCTATATTTTATAGACTCTTAATTGATGAATTTTGAATTATTGTATGCTACGTTTTGAGTTGGTAGTTAATATGAAAGGGGATGACATATTGACATATGCCTTATTTTCAAAACAAGTTTGAGGAAGTTGGATATATAGATGTTGGGCTGTGCTGATTTTTCTCTAGGGGGAGTAATTTGTGTTCAAAACATGTATTCGAGTTTCAAGATCATAGTGCTTCCCTTACTGATATTATAACTTTTTGTTTAGTTGTTACAGCTGATTTTAGCTGTTTGAATATTTTTTCTTGCTATGGATCACAATATATTGAATTTCAAAGGATGCATGAAATTGTAAAAGCTGATTCTTTTTGTGAAAGGTTAAGTTTGATCTAATTTTGAACCTTTACTAATGTTATCTGGCAGAAGTATTTTAAATGACAACTTGTATACCTGCTGGAAGTGGCAACTTGCATTATAGTGTGGCACCATGCAAGGGACAAGGTTATAGGAAAACTTGTTGGGTTTCCGGTGTAGCATTCAACCGATGCATACAGAAAGAGCTCTTGTGGTATGTGATTGGTTTAGAAATAAATTTTGTATAGAAATACTTCAATTATTCTATAAATAGTGCTAGTCTTGTAGCTCAACTGACACATCCTAATGTTTCCAATAGAGACATCCGGGGTTCAGATCCTCCACAACTGTCAAGTTATAAAAAATTATTCTATTAAAAGTGCTCAATTACATTTTTTGAGAACAACTTCCTTGTGTCTGAAAAGGCTTCTATTTGAGAATTAATTGGATCTCTTTGTACATTCTACTGTAGTTTACAGACACTTCTGCTCTTCCAGAGCACTTTGTGAGATCTAACTTTCATTTTCACTTTGACCATGTTGTTCTAGGGGAAAGAATGCCATGGATATGAATTGTTGAGAAAAGAATAATCAATTTAGTAGTTTATTTAGCATGAAAATGATACTCCAGAACAACTTGAATAGTTTTGGCAATGTAACTTTGTAGGAAATGCAAATATAATAATTGTTTAGTACAGATAGTGGTAGCTTGAACAGTTCCGTTGATTACATACCATGTCAATGCACTAGAAATTTCAATTTTGTGGCTCATACTTGTATTCTAAATGTGTAAAGAATTTTCTTTTGCATTCTTTCAGGTCATGTGGAGTATCAAAGTTTTTGCAGACCCAAAGATGTAATTATTCCAAATCTCCATTTAGTGAGAATTGGAAGTCCCTTAGAACTGTCACTTCATCATGCTTGAGAGATGGTTCCACGAAGTATTTTGATTTTGCTGTTGTTGGCAGTGGAGTTGCTGGCCTTCGCTATGCTCTTGAAGTTGCAAAGCATGGGTCTGTTGCTGTGATTACCAAGGCTGAGCCTCATGAGAGCAACACAAACTATGCTCAGGGTGGAGTTAGTGCTGTGCTCTGCCCTTCAGACTCAGTGGAGAGTCACATGCATGACACCATTGTAGCAGGGGCTTATCTATGTGATGAGGAGACCGTCAGGGTTGGTTTCTGATTTAATCATTTTAGCTTATATCATCAATTAATGAACTTTGATCTCTGTATGAAATTTATTTAATTATGATATGTCATGGGTCATACTGCCCCTTTTCTTTTATAGCTCATGAATCTCTTGATGTTCTCAATCTAGCTATAAATTAGAGGGGGATCAATCAAATTGAAACAGGATGTGTATGGTCCAGTGTCTCAGGCCCTCATTTTTCCCAACCCCATTAAAGTTATTAGAGGGAATTATAAATAATGCCCATGGTTTATATAAACTGGGAATGTCATAATTTTCCTCTGAATAAGTTTCACTTAATAAACACTTTGTTGTGAGAAAGTCAGTACTTGGAAATTTTGTACACGTTCTCTGGTTGTGTTCACTTTTTGTTTTTCTTGTCTCATTTGAATGCTAATTTCCACCGTCTCTTGCATAACTGTTGAGATTTTCCTTTTCTGTTTTTTCCTTCTTTATGTTATCCAGATTGTTTGTACAGAAGGACCTGACAGAATTAGAGAACTAATTGCTATGGGTGCCTCATTTGATCATGGGGAGGATGGAAACTTGCATCTAGCAAGGGAGGGGGGACACTCTCATCGCAGAATTGTTCATGCTGCTGATATGACCGGAAGGGAAATTGAGCGGGCTTTGTTGGAGGCAGTTGTTAATGATCCAAATATTTCTGTGTTCGAACACCATTTTGCAATTGATTTGCTAACTTGCCAGGTCACTATCTCCACCCATTCTATTTGTTGAAAAATGTTTGTTTCATATTGTATTTTACATGGTCCTATATGCTATGCTTTTGGGGATTATGATTCTAAGAAAGAAATTTTAAGCATATCTTAGGTGTGGTATTAACTTTAAGACCCTGTTTCAACATATGATCACCAATTGAATGTTCTGAAGGTCGTCTTTAGTGGTTTTGTCTATGTTGATTTGGTATTTCTAAGTGAACTTGGAGACTTCATTTTATAGGCATTCGCTAAAGTAAGTTTGTCACTGATATTGCAGGATGGTTCTGACACAGTATGTCTTGGCGTTGACACAATGAATACTGAAACACAAGAGGTGACTACAGTATTTACTGTTTAAAGTTTCTTAAATTCTATGGGGGAAGTATTTTGCCAAAAAATCAGTCTATATTCTATAACCTTTGCTTTCTTGAATTTTCAGGTTATAAGGTTTATTTCAAAGGTGACTTTACTTGCATCAGGTGGGGCTGGACATATCTATCCATCAACTACAAATCCTCCGGTACTTTATGCTTTCACACTTCTACCATAAATTGTACTTTCCATCTTCATATCTGAGAAAGAATGCTGCACACCCCCCTCCCCCCGCCCAAAAGAAAAAAGAAAGAAGAAAAATTTGGCCCTTTTTTTTTTACCACCTAATTACATCCTTTTACAAGGGAATTTCTTTCTAATCCAAAAATTCATAGTGATCAGTGTGAATTTGCATTTTATGAATTTGTGGTCCATTTTCAAATTTGACTGCAAATTCGACTATCTGTAGGGCTTATCAAAATGTCTTTAAGCAGTTGTCTGATACCTATGACCTCATAAAGGTGTTATACATTACAACAGCAAAAAAGTGTTTTGTCTGAAAGAGTTATTTAATGTTGGCTTTTTTTTTGGCTGAGAGGAAAGGGCTTTTGAAATGTCAAAAGTTTTCAAGGTAATTTATGAGAGTGGAGGAAAATACTTGACATTAGAGATATAGCTCGGCCTTTTATTAAACACCCTATTGGTAATGGACAGAAACTTTCTTGTGGCATGCCATTTGTCAACCTAATGATGCTTTGTTTCCTAAGTTTGTGTTTATGTTGCCAGCTCCATAAATGCTAAGGTTCCAATTACAATCCCTTAAGGGCAATGGCACTAGCTCCTTGGTCTTTTGGATGAGCTCAAGCTGGCATATCTTGAGTAATTTTGGCTGAGGAAGACACTGTACATTTGCTGTCATCGAATGTCAGGCAGAGTCACCTGTTACTCAGTATGGGATGAGATAAGGCCTAAAATATATGAGTTAGGTTGATGCAAACTGGTGGGGGTATAGAGCTGCTATTCCCAAGCATTCATTCATATGCTTGTTGGCAATGAAGGACAGGCTATGATGGGAACCTGTATTGTGTATATGGCAGAAGTAAGCTAGAGAGCATGACCATTTGTACTATGTGTGTTTATTCACTTGAAGTATATGGAAATTTTTTTTGATTAAGCTTGGTGGAGAAGGCTGAGTATAGATGGGATGCAGTTCTTCACTGCGGCATTAACAAGCTGCAAGGGAAAGGCTTCAAAACCACTGTGTCATGTATAGATCCAATGAATTGCTCAGGTGTTCAATGGAAGAATTCTTTAACGGAAGGGAATTTTTTGATTGATCAGAAATGATGTGAGGTATAGAGCTGTTAGTTGTAAGGATTTTGAAATTCCCTTTGTAACATGGAGTTATGTGGAAGACGTAATATCTCCTTGTCTGTTCTAAAGGAGGTGCAGCCAAAGAGTTTGCTTTTAGTTTTAGTTGGAAGGTGTTTGTTTCGTAATGTTTGCTTTGATCTAATCCAGTGTTCTTAGTGTGTGCAGCTTATTTTGCTGCTTGTTTATTTGAGCGTGCTGAAGTGATTGTATATTCTTTGTTGGTTTCTTAAAAGCTGACTCATTCATCCTAAACCAACAAAAAAAATAAAAAAAAGAAAGAAAGAAAATAGAAAACTAAAACTTAAAAATTATAATCAAATTTGAAAATGAAAATGAAAAAAGTAATATTAGAAATATAAAAAATGATCTCAACTTCAATATTTTTGAAATCATCACTTTTGTGCTCTCACTGTTGCTCTTACTTTATGTATCCTAGTTTTGAACATATTGATAATGAATACTTTGGAGGCAACTGGATGCTCTAATTTTTTAGTTTTCCTCGCAAGAAGTAGAGTGTCTGTAATTTTGTTGCTGCTGCTGCTGCTCTCTCTGTTGGCCATATTATCTCTTGGATCTCTTATTTTCTTTTGCATTTAATATTTATAATAGATACCATATTTCTGCCTATAATTGATGAAATCTGACTGCTTGGATATTAAATCACCATCTAAAAAATAAAACCTGTTTAGGCATCAGTATAATGGTCTTTTATCTGCTTCATGCCAGGTAGCCACCGGAGATGGAATGGCCATGGCCCATCGGGCCCAAGCTGTGATTTCCAATATGGAGTGAGTAATTATTTATTAATTATTGTCTGAAATGTAAAAGCTCTCTGTCATTACTGTCTTACTTGTTAGTTTTTATTTGGAAATAAAAATAAAAATTGTGGTGCTGTGTTACTTACAAGTTATAATTATGTAATAGAAGTCTGGAAGAATTTGGAAGATTCCAAACTGATATCATAATGCCTTGATTTCATGGCATTTGAAGATGCAAGGTCAACTTTCAGGATGATACCAGATGAGTTGCATTGCTCTTATTTAGGGGCCATCCCATTTTTATGATTGTGAATGAGGATTACTACTTTTCACTTGGTTGGTTAGCCCAAATGTGTAACATTTTATTATGAAAAGAATTCTTAAATTAGGATTATGCCTCTGCTCGTGTGCACATGAATCATTTTATTATTAGATCTTATTTATTGTGTATATATGCAGTGAGTAACTGAGTATGCACTTATATGCATGTATTGGTGTGAAATGGAAATAATAGTTTTTTTGGCATTATTTTGTTGCCCAGATTTGTTCAGTTCCACCCAACTGCCTTAGCTGATGAAGGCCTTCCCGTCACACCAACCAAGTCTCGAGAGAATGCGTTTCTCATCACTGAAGCTGTTAGGGGTGATGGAGGCATTCTGTATAATTTAAGCATGGAAAGGTTCATGCCCTTGTATGATGAGAGAGCAGAGCTTGCTCCCAGGGATGTTGTGGCAAGAAGTATAGATGACCAGCTTAAAAAGCGGCATGAGAAGTATGTGCTACTTGATATAAGTCACAAGCCTAGGAAAAAGATTCTCTCACACTTCCCCAACATTGCTGCTGAGTGCCTACAGTATGGCCTGGACATAACCTACCAGCCAATTCCAGTGGTTCCTGCTGCCCATTACATGTGTGGGGGTGTCCGTGCTGGGCTCCAGGGGGAGACAAATGTGCGGGGCTTGTATGTGGCAGGTGAGGTCGCATGCACAGGTTTGCATGGAGCAAATAGGCTTGCTAGCAACTCATTGCTTGAAGCACTGGTTTTTGCAAGAAGAGCTGTTCAGCCCTCAATTGATCACATGAAGAGCTCTAAATATGACCTTGGTACTTCAATTTGGTGGTCTAGACCGGTTGTTCCTTTTTCACTTGGGAGTGAAGCTATGGAAAAAATTTTATTAATGACAAGGAAAGTAAGGAGGGAATTGCAATCAATCATGTGGGAATACGTGGGAATTGTTCGGTCCACAACATGGCTGCAATTTGCTGAGCAAAAGATTGGTGAGTTGGAGGCTAAATGGGAGGAATACTTGTTCCAACAAGGGTGGGAGCCAACAATGGTGGGGCTTGAGGCTTGTGAAATGAGGAACCTCTTCTGTTGTGCAAAGCTGGTGGTGAGCAGTGCCCTTGCTAGGCATGAAAGCCGTGGGCTTCACTACACAATTGATTTTCCTAATCTGGAGGAAAGTAAGAGGCTGCCAACAGTGATTTTGCCTGGTTCATCAGTAAAGGGCACATGGAGTTCACGACAACTACACAAGCAGCCCCTGTAGTACACAGTTCAGCCTTGCTGGCAATATTTGTATTTACAGGTCTTTTACCTTTACATTTGAAAAGCCAACACTGAGGCTGGGGTGGAAGTGTGTCTTACAGCATTAGTTGTTGGCTTCCAATTTGTTTTACATATTATTACTGAGTTCAATTTTTTTGTGAATAAAACAAAATTGTATTTAGAATAGTTTCAAAATGATTATGTTATAGTTGCCCAATTTATTTATTTATTATAATGGGAAAAAATGCTTGTTTTTATTGTTTATTAGGCCTAGCTATAATCAGCAGCATTAAAATGAAATATCTTTTACATTTAATGGATTTTTAGGTGTCAACTTCTCTGCATAGGTTCATATTTGTTCTAATTAACTTCAGGATGCCTTTACTCAGGGCAAGGATAAGGCGTTAGTTTCTGTTCATTACTGCTAATCTTACATTATAGATGATACTAATAATTGATAGTCCTTGTGCGAGTGATTATTAAATACTTCAGGTGTATAATAATGTTGTATTCCTTTCTCTCACATAATGGTGGGATCTTACTAGTTAAATTCATGGTGAGACATATCATTTATGTAAGGGGAGAGAGTATGACATTATTGTATTCTGAGAATATCTAATAATTTTCTATGGTAGTGCAAATGTAAGCATGGTAGCATTATAATTTTCATAGAAACTTGGCTCCAATCATTTTTGAATACGATCTAGTTAACGAAATATGAAAAAGAGAGAAAAAAGGGTATAAAATTGTGATTCCATGTGATAATCTCATATGATTAATAGGTTACAATGAGCACTTTTTACCTCAAAATTCTGTCTTAACCTTTAAAAAGAGACTACAAACTTTCTACATTAGCAAGAAAATTGAAAAGTTTTGGACACCTCCAATTTCACAACTTGTTCGGATGGAAATGGAGAAGAAGGGAGTAGAGAGGAGGTAGGGGTGTGCAAGGGTCGGGTTGGGTTAGGTTGAGATGATTTTTTGACCCAACCCACCATGGTGGGTCAAAAAAAATTTAACCCATCACATAAGTCCAATCCAACCCAACCCACATGGGTCGGGTTGAACCCATGGGTTGGACAAATTTATTATTATTATTAAATTGAGTAGAAAAAAATATGAATATAAATATATTAAAAAAACCTAAAGATTAGTATCAATATAACTCTTTAAAGGCAAACAACACTAATGACTAAATAATAATAGTAATTTACTAGGGTTTGTGTGAACTAATTGACTTTTATATAAGAACAAACATATTGCAGGGAAAGTAAAAGCTGGTGAGTGAAAAGTCTACTATAGTGGCTTTGTTTGAAAAGTCCACAATAGTGGCTATGCTTAAAGTTGTATTTGACAATTTTTTTAAATATATATATATATATATATATATATATATATATATATGTTTATATACATATATCTAGTCATCCCATCCATCTCTTCCTTGGCTTTGTTTAAACTAGAACATTTATCCTTGACTAAGTAAGAGTTATTTATCCTTGACTAAGTAAGAGTTATTTACCCTTCTTTTAGAAGGCCTCATTGAACTCACAACTTCTCCATGGGCGTGTGAAGCTTTCTATGTTAACAAGCATGTTGAACAAGTCCAAGGAAAGCTTAGATTGGTAATTAATTACCAAGATCTTAATCATTTCCTTGCAAATGACAAGTTCCCTTTGCCAAACAAAAGTGCCCTCTTCCAACATCTTTCCCATGCTAAGGTATTTTCAAAGTTTGATCTCAAGGCAGGATTCTGGCAATTAGGAATTCATCCAGAAGAAGGGTACAAGACAACTTTTTGTATCCCAGACCACCATTACCAATGGACAGTAATGCCTTTGGTCTTAAAAATGCTCCATCTCAATTCCAAAATGCAATGGTAACGCTGTTCCAACTGCTTTTGTCAAATGCATTGATCTATGTAGATGATATTCTCCTATTTTCAAAAGAGCAACATTTCATCAGTAAGTATTCTTCTCTTGTCACTTCTGTGTAATGTATTTTCTATAGTGTCTTAATAATATACGCTATTAATAACTTTCCACGATCTTCTTACACTCCCATTATCTGTTTATTTGCTTGTCCCTCTACTGTCCCTCTACTTTCTTATATAATTGGTATCAGAGCATAGTAACCAGTTTCACTCTCCTTTGATCAGTATATTTTGATTTTTGTCCTGATTAGTATGCTTTGTGATTTACAGTTGCCATAATATGTGGATCCTCTGTATTTATCACATCAGAACACTGGATTTGATAATCAAGTAGAAAGTTTGACCAGTTCAACATTCCAACATTCCAACAAGTGAGAAAGAAAATTTTATCACCCTTACCCTCCCCCGAGAGTTTGTAATCCCATAGCAAAAATAAGGATACACCCACCTTCATTTTGGTGCAGTCCGATTGACACTCACCTTTCATGGCAGAAAAGGACTCCCTATAGCTTCTAGAATTTCTCTTCTTGATTCTAGATTTTTGGAATACCATAATGCAGTCATAGGAACTGTCCAAACCACTCTTAATGCAGGAATAGTCTTTGTCACCCTCTTTCCCAACTTTAACATGTCTCTTAAAGACCCTCACCTTTGTGATGCTCTTAAAGTTCAAGTTTAGATCACAGGAGCTTCACAAGTGCATGATACTTTTGTAGCCACACTCCATTATCAGTTTGCCTATAGATTCCAAAATCATGCTTTTGACATAGCTATACCAGAAATAGCCTAGTCTAATGATGCTCTTTAAATCCAAGTTGACCTAAGCATGACACTTATATGCACATTTGTTCCAAGATAGTTGAATAAAGAGCAGATGACAAAACTCTTTCCAGAATCATGGATCGCAAAATATGAGAATTTTCATCAGGCGGCTTAGCCAATCCAGTCCAACACTCCTTTCTTCATCAAAAAAGAAAGTGGTGAAGTTGAAGTTAGGTTTTTAGCAGCCACACTAGAAAAGGATGAAGTAATAGTCTTTCCTACTTAAATGGCTATGATCCAGCCAGTTTCATATGAAGGTCTTGAGGGCCTTCAAATCAAAGCATTTCGAGAATATGGAAACCCTTGTTATGAAGGAAAATCATCCTCTGGCCATATGTGGTGGGATGTTTGTGATTGCGCTAATTGTTAAGAAGGCGAAGTTTTTAAAAAGCAGACAAGACGAAAGAAAAAGTCTTCCTAGCAGCTTCTCAAAGAAAGATATGAGGTAGGAGATCTAGAAGTTGACCTCCTTGGAGAACCCTCTGGAAAGTTTGATTACTATGTCCTCTATCCCAATACCAGAAAGAAAAATCCTCCTTCCCCCTCCCCATGCAGAGAAAATCATGATCAAAACCAACAAAATCAGAAACCTCCACTAATCCCATATTACTAGAAAGTCCTTCCCCATACCAAAATGTCAACCCAAGCCTCCCAGTCAAACCTATACACTAAAAATCTTACTTTGTTATATGTTTGACCATGCTTCACCTTTCTATTCACAAAATTTTCCTCCTGTTGAAAGTTTTGACCATCCACAAGCCAACGTTAAACATGTTTGGAAAATCAAAAATCCTGTTGGAATCAATCTAGATGGATCCAAGAAACAAGTTTCTTCGGTTGAAGCAGCTCTAAATTGGTAGGCAAGAAATGCTGTTGCACAAAACCAGGTCATTTCAAAGATCCTTGATAATCAACAAAAGATGACTGAAGCAGTAACTCATATCTTCTTATCCTCTGAATGTAAAATATTTTTGTAAATTATTGCCTATAAATAGGCCTCTTGTATCCTTAGAACGGTAGAGCTAGCAAGTGAAAGAAAGCCTTATGTAATATTTCCCAGTTTGTTATATGTCTTACAGTCCTGTAAAAAACTTGTTGAATCTAATAATATCTCTAAATTTGTTGTATCTTGTTCTGCGTTCCATTCCATACTTTTATGTTATTTTCTATAGTGTCTTAATAATAAACGCTATTAATAACTTTCCATGATCTTTTTATACTCCCATTGTCTGTTTATTTGCTTGTCCCTTTACTTTCTTATATAATTGGTATCAGAGCCAGGTTTATATCTACTTCTTTAAGGCTAAGTTTGTTTTGACTTAAAATTATTTTACCCCAATTTTGAGTGTTTGATGCGACTAAAAATGCTGGTTAACTTGGACATATTTTTCCACTTTAACTTAAAATTTTGGCTCATGAGGCATAAAATGTTTTACGCTTAGGCTCACGTGTAAAACAACTTACATTTCTTCTTCAACATCGCCTGAGCCCTCCCATCCTCACATATTGGGATTGGCTATAACGATCGAGATTGGACTGCTGATGACGAGATCGAACCGCCACGAGAGAGAGAGAGAGAGAGAGAGAGAGAGAGAGAGAATCGCTGCAACCCACCCATGGCTAGAGGACAGCTGTGATCCACCTCTCTCTCTTTACTCTCAGTTTTATGCATTTATTTTTTGACATTCAGAGGACTCTGGGTATATTTTTTAAAATTATAGTGAATTTGTTTAGATTTTGTGGGTTATTCTATTGGTATGGTAAATTTTGTGTTCATCAACTTTTTTATTTTCTTTACAAGCCAAACGCAACATTTACAAGAACACAATTAGATACTAGAAAACAAATTGTTTTCTCTACAATATTTTTAGCTGAAAATATTTGGCAGTCAAAATATATTACATCAAAACAAATGCAGTCCAAAATTAGCAAAAGATGATCTTAATTATCATTTTATATGACCATTCATCTCTCCTCTTCTCCCCTACTTAATTTTCAACATCCAAATAAAGAAGAAGAGGAATATCTTATTTTTAGAATATCCAAACAAGGGGATGGAAAGTTCAGGGATCAAATGGCAAGTTTTAATGTTTTGAGAAATCAAAGTAGGACAACAAAGTTAGGCTGAAATGTACTACTTAGTTTTGCCAAAAGTAGGGGGGGGGGGGGGGTTTATGTATTTATTTATTTTTTGAGATGGTACAATTTCTTTATGGTCGTCATCATCATCGTCATCAATTCTACTCCTCACCAAAGAAAAACAAGGCCACATATTAGATGGACTTGCGGAACACCCATGCGAAATTAAATTTCAAAGGACTACCATTTCTTGTGTTGTCCCTACGTATCATTTCTAACATAGAAAATATGTCTCCTTCCTTAATGTGATAGGGTGCTTTATGGGCCTGGGACACGGGTCCAACTGTTCCCTACTATTTCTCATGTGAGAGATACATCATACATCTATATTATATGTAACAAGGACCACCTCAAGCTAAAATTGATTGTTAAGGGACTTAAATCGCTTTTCTACTTTAGTTCCATTCCTTACTGATCGATGAGACGGTATTATTTGTAGCCGTTACATTCGTATCTCTCTTACATAAAGGTGGATAATATATTTATAGGGTCTATACCTAAGAGAGATGTTACATAAAACTATTAATCACAATAATAATAAGTCCAGTTAAGGAAAGTGCAGTATGAGATCGTTTAATGCGAAAATCCTGATTCCAAGATTTGTCGGTGACTAATGACACGTGAATTAAGAAAACAACAAAATACGCCACTCATTCTTGACCACATAGTAAGTGAAAACAAACAAGTATGTGAGTGCATACTTTTTGATAGGATGTTGCAAGGAAAACCATGGACTCAATGAGGCTTATCTGTGTGTTGGTGCTATTGGTTGTGAGCCTGGTGAGATTTCCAGCATTGGTGGTGGGTGGTGGTGGTCTAAGATGTGATTTTCCAGCTATATACAACTTTGGGGACTCAAACTCAGACACAGGAGGCATTTCGGCAGCTTTGTCAGAGATTCATACACCCAATGGTGAAACCTTCTTTGGACACCCTTCAGGAAGGGGTTGTGATGGTCGACTCATCATTGATTTTATAGGTAAGTAAGGTAGTAAAGCTTCCTCCTTTTTTGTTGCATCAATAAATTGCATGTAGATAGAAAGTTCATACAAATTGTACATGTTAATGTGCTATACTGTTACTAATCATTGTACTGTATTGTCTTGTCATGCTTCATAGCTATGATCATTGATCAATTCTGACATCTTAATGTTACAACTAGTCCTCCCAATTCAAAGGGGTTTAAGACTTAACTGAATTGAGTTGATCTGCTATATGTTAGTGCAGCTAAGGAGCTGAAGTTGCCGTACCTGAGTGCATACTTGGACTCACTAGGTACAAATTTTAGGCATGGTGCAAATTTTGCAACTGGTGGTTCATCAATTCGTCCAGGTGGTTATAGTCCATTCCATCTTGGCATTCAAACATCCCAGTTCATACAATTCAAATCTCGTACAACTGCTCTATATAATCAACTCAGCCCCAACAGTAGTGAGTTTCTCTAGCCCTCTCGCACTGACTGGTTCTTGTGTGCTAAAGATGGTGGGAAACACAATTTTGTGGGTACTAAACGCTTACTAACAATGAACATTGAATTGGTAAATTTTGGCACCAGGAGAGACCCCACTACTTAAAACAAGGCTCTCAAGGCCGAAGGACTTCTCAAAGGCTATTTACACATTTGATATTGGACAGAACGATCTTGCTTTTGGTTTTCAACACACAACAATAGAAGAAGTTCAATTATCCATTCCTAATATCTTAAGCCAGTGGTCCCAAGCAGTGCATGTAAGCAACTGATGAGTGTGATTGAAAAACTTGTGTACTAATTGATAATTCTAACATTTTTTATGGCTCATGTTTTAGCTATTATACAAAGAAGGTGCAAGAGTATTTTGGGTACATAATACTGGCCCAATTGGTTGCTTGCCATATAATGTTATATACCAATCAAAGTCAGGTCTGGACCAGATTGGGTGTGTGAAGCCTCAGAATGAGGTAGCTCAGGAGTTTAACAGGCAGCTTAAGGACATGGTGTATCAGCTGAGGGCACAGCTTCCTAATGCAGCATTTACATATGTTGATGTGTATTCAGCTAAATATGCTCTCATTAGCAATGCAAAGAATGAAGGTAATCTTAATTTATTTTACAAACATAAGTGTGAGCTTTTATGCACTGCTTGCGACCTTTTATTTGGCCTGTTCGGATATGGTCACGAATGGGTGGCGGTGGGATAGTGATCCACTGAACATTGCAATATACCATGTTTCTAATCTTAGCTGTTTGGTGATGACAGGTTTTGTTGATCCATTTGAGTTCTGCTGTGGGAGTTTCTATGGGTACCATATTAATTGTGGGCAGAAAGCCACAGTTAATGGAACAGTATACGGTAACCCATGCCACAATCCATCAATGCACATTAGCTGGGATGGCATACACTACTCTGATGCAGCTAACCTATGGATCGCAAAGAGAATTCTCAATGGTTCCTTATCTGATCCACCAGTTTCAATTGGGGAGGCTTGTTATCATCCAAATAATTTGTAAGCACATTGCAGTATGTTAATGACAGTTGGTCAATTTCTTAGAAATGGTTAGGAGTAAGATTTTCACCATCATAAATGTTGGTGATGTTGAACATGTAGCATTCATCAAGTGAGCCGTGTCTCAATCATTATGTCTTTCTGGACAATCTGTATATGTTGTGTCAAACGTTTGCTCTTTGATAACTTGATGTTGCAATTAAGATAACATTTAACTTCAATATGCTACAAATGGCTAGGTTTTCCATCCATATAAGTTTGACTAGATTTTAATATACTTCTTTTTCCATCCATAAGTTTAGCTATTTGGTATAAGGTGCTACGTCCACAACATTTTTACAACATTTTTACAACAAATCATAGGTGGTTAGTTGTTATTGGTTCAAATTTGAACCTAACACTAAGATTACTTTTTTGCCCCAACAATAACAACCAGTAACATCCTGCCACTTAGGATTTGTTGTAAAAATGTTGTAAAAATGTTGTGGACATATCATTTCTCATTTGGTATTACAAAAATCTACTTTATTTATTTTACTTTTTCACTTTACAAAACACCCAATATCAGTAGTTTTATTTCAACTTTCAACACAATAAAATAATATAAACAACACTACAAAATAATATTTCCACTATAATAAACAACCATTACAACCACTATTGCAGTGGATTTGACTTTCTATTTGAACACACTAACACACAAATTTGTATAAAAAAAAAAATCAAAAAATTCACAAAATTCCAATTTGCAAAACCCATAAAACAACCCAACATATCAAATCTAAAAACTAAAGAGAGCTGAGAGTCATTAGCGAAAAGTAGCATCCAAGGAAGAGAGGCAAAAAAAAAAAAAAAAAAAGATGAAGAAGAAGAAGAAGAAAAAAACAGGGAGAAAGAAGGAAAAAAAACAAAAAGATGAGAGAAAGAGAGCTGGAAGTAATAAAATAAAATTTTTTCCTAAAGTGCATATAGTTGTACACTGCAGCAAGAAGCTAAAAATTTTTAGTTATGACACCACTGTTGCAGCATGCTTTTTAGTATTAGTGGTGCTAAAAATAGCAATGTGACTTTTTAGCATCACCAATACTAGCAATGCAAAAGAATGAAGGTAAATCTTAATTTATTTTACAAACATAAGTGGAAGATTTATGCACCGCTTTAAAACTTTTTTTTTTAATTGACTTTTGTTTTCCACCATTTTCAAAGGACCACCATTTATCACTCAGAAAAAGAAAATATATGTTTCCTTCCTAAAAGTGTGCACGTATCAAGTGAATTAACTGTTGGCAACAGCTAATCATATTCATGCTTCAACGCTAGTTATAAAACACCAAAATTTTTAATACAGCTAAAAAAAAAACAAAAATCCAGGTTGAGACTTGAGAATATGAAATTATTTGTTGTAATACTATGCTTCTACAGAAAATTTGAGCTTAGCCGTATAAAGTATAAACCCAAGCCCAACCCAAATCCTGGACCTGGAGGCCCAGTATTGTGCACTTCAGTTACAACTTACAATGGCAAACCAGCCCATAAAAATCTAAAACCAACCGAAGCCGGTTTCGGTTCAGTCGGTCCGCCTGTGTAGCGGTGTGGCTCACACTCGACTCTAGTTGAAACATGAAATTACTATTTGGGAGTGCCAGCTAGCATTGGACCATGCTTCTGGAGATTAGCTTCTGTTTTAATGTTCCGGTGAAGATCATCATCAACTGTCCAAATGCGCTACAGGATGTTACAAAGCATCCCTAGTCCCTACTATTTCTCATGTGATAGATATATTACATGTAACAAGGACCACCTCAAGCTAAAATTGGTTGGCAAGGGGCTTATCTCTTTTCTACTTGCTTAATTTGTTGCATTACTTAATGAGGTGGTATATATTATTATCTTATTCTTATGGGGTCTACCTCGATGTGAGAGAGATGTTACATAGATATGTTAAACAAAATAAAATATGGTTTAGTTTAGAGAATGTAGCATCAATCTCTATAGTTAAAAGATATCTCATGTATTGAATAAATGCATTATATCACTTGTAGCATAGAGGTTTACTATAGACTTTATACACTGTGAGAAGAAAGATGTAATATATTTGATGAATAACATGATTATTGTTCCATAGGTCTGTGCCGCCTAACAAATGCCACAGGTCAAAATCTGTCGAGTCTTGATTCCAAAATTTATCGGTGACTATGACAAAGTGAATTAAGAAAACAACAATAAAGATTGAAGGTTATCAGAAAAAAGAAAAGAAAACAACAAAATCTGCCAGGCACTTTTGTCCTCATAGTGAAGTGAAAACAAACAAGTATGTGAGTGCACACTTTTTGATAGGACAATGTTGCTAGGAAAACCATGGACTCAATGAGGGTATGCTGTGTGTTGGTGCTATTGATTGTGAGCTTGGTAAGGCATCCAGCATTGGTGGTGGGTGGTGGTGGTCTAAGAAGATGTGATTTTCCAGCTATATACAACTTTGGGGACTCAAACTCAGACACAGGAGGCATTTCAGCAGCTTTGTCAGAGATTCATGCGCCCAATGGTGAAACCTTCTTTGAACACCCTTCAGGAAGGGCGTGTGATGGTCGACTCATCATTGATTTTATAGGTAACTAGGGTAGTAAAGCTTCCTACTTTTTTTGTTGAATCAATAAATTGAATGTAAATAGAAAGTTCACACAAATTTTACATGTTAACTAACGTGCCATACTTTTACTAATCATTGTATTGTCTTGTCATGCTTCATAGCTATGATCATTGATCAATTCTGACATCTTAATGTTACAACTAGCTCTCCCAATTTAATGGGGTTTAAGACTTAATTGAATTTAGTTGAGTTGCTAGATTTTAATGCAGCTAAGGAGCTGAAGTTACCTTACCTGAGCGCATACTTGGACTCACTTGGTACAAATTTTAGGCATGGTGCAAATTTTGCAACAGGAGGTTCATCAATTCGTCCAGGTGGTTATAGTCCATTCCATCTTGGCATTCAAACATCCCAGTTCATACGATTCAAATCTCGTACAACTGCTCTATATAATCAACTCAGCCCCAACAGTAGTGAGTCTCTCTAGCCCTCTCTCACTGACTGGTTCTTGTGTGCTAAAGATGGTGGGAAACAACATTTTGTGGGTACTGAACGCTTACTAACAATGAAAATTGAATTGGTAAATTTTGGCACCAGGAGAGACCCCACTACTTAAAACGAGGCTCTCAAGGCCTAAGGACTTCTCAAAGGCTATTTACACATTTGATATTGGACAGAACGATCTTGGTTTTGGTTTTCAATACACAACAATAGAAGAAGTTCGACTGTCCATTCCTAATATCTTAAGCCAGTGGTCCCAAGCAGTTCATGTAAGCAACTGATGAGTGTGATTGAACAACTTGTGTACTAATTGATAATTCTAACATTTTTTATGGCTCATGTTTTAGCTATTATACAAGGAAGGTGCAAGAGTATTTTGGGTACATAATACTGGCCCAATTGGTTGCTTGCCATATAGTGTTATATACCAATCAAAGTCCGGTAATCTGGACCAGATTGGGTGTGTGAAGCCTCAGAATGAGGTAGCTCAGGAGTTTAACAGGCAGCTTAAGGACATGGTATTTCAGCTGAGGGCACAGCTTCCTATTGCAGCATTTACATATGTTGATGTGTATTCAGCTAAATATGCTCTCATTAGCAATGCAAAGAATGAAGGTAATCTCAATTTATTATACAAACATAAGTGGGAGCTTTATGCATTGTTTACAACCTTTTATTTGGCCTGTTCGGATATGGCAACATTAAAATGGGTGGCTGTGGGATAGTGATCCACTGAACATTGCAATATACTATGTTTCTAATCTTAGCTGTTTGGTGATGACAGGTTTTGTTGATCCATTTGAGTTCTGCTGTGGGAGTTTCTATGGGTACCATATTGATTGTGGGAAGAAAGCCACCGTTAATGGAACAATATATGGTAACCCATGCCACAATCCATCAATGCACATTAGCTGGGATGGCATACACTACTCTGATGCTGCTAACCTATGGATTGCAAAGAGAATTCTCAATGGTTCCTTATCTGATCCACCAGTTTCAATTGGGGAGGCTTGTTATCATCCAAATCATTTGTAAACACATTGCAGTTTGTTAATGGCAGTTGCTCAATTTCTTAGAAATGGTTAGGAGCAAGATTTTCACCATCATGAATGTTGGTGATGTTGAACATGTGGCATTCATCAAGTGAGCTATGTCTCAATCATTATCATGTATCTTTCTGGACAATCTGAATATGTTGTGTCAATCTTTTGCTCTTTGATAACTTAATGTTGCAGTTAAGAAAACATTTAAGACTTCTAATATGCTACAAATGGCTAGGTTTTCCATCCATATAAGTCTGACTAGATTTTTAAATTTTAATATGCTTCTTTCAGGCTTTTTTTCCCCTTCTTTTTTTAAATATTATATATATTTAAAACTGTTTCATTCTATTTTGTGCTAAAATTGGTTGACTAGTTGAGATTGGTAAAACATAAATTTTATATAACCCTATCAATATCACTTATATTATTTTTATTGTACACCAATTACAACATGTCACCTTAACAGTTGTGAAAAATTGTGTTTCTTTTTTGTGGTCCATAGACTTTTTGAAACTTTGAAATCATTTCTTCCACTATTAGAGCAAGTTAAAAAAGCTGCATTTTTGGGACCAAAGGGAAGGGCAAGGATGCTTATGTATGGCATTTGATTTTAGTTATGGGATGATGGGAATGTTTACAGATGTTCTTTCACCTCAGGACAATTGCAGTCCAACTACAACTATAAATGTTTAAAGTCTGGAAGCAATATTTGAGAATTGAATGTGGTATACTGGTATTGGTAATAGATTCACCTAATTGCATAAATCCAGCAAGCTTAGCTAGTGCATGATTTTGGCCATCCTCTATCACTGGAGTGGTATCAGTATGTCAATTGAGCGCTCTAGGACTGGTATTGCCTAATTGCATTGGCCTAAGCTTCAATATATTGCTGCTAAAATATGCAAACACACTATCAATGTTAGAATCATTTTAGTTATTTATGAATCAAAACTTGCAACCAGTCTAGTAAACTTGCAAGTAGCTATAAATTTAGCCCTCCTATTAGGTTATAGGAGATATGGTGCCATACAGCACTATAATGTATAATGGCTAAATTTGAAAGTTAAAAAACTTATTTTTAATCTCAACCTTTGGATAAAAATGTTAACTTTTTAACTTTTATTTATTATTATTATTTATTTATCATTTTAACTTCTCAACTTTTTCCTCTCACAATTTCATGGCGGTGCAATAGCCCAAATCGCAAGTTCTCTTAACTACCACTAACAATTAGCTACAATTAACCCCTACATAACGTTTTTTTATTTCAAAACTAAGATAAATTAAATTAAATTCGAGGGACCAAAACAATAGCCATTTGAAAATTCAGGGGTAAATGGCAAGTTTTAAAATTTGAGAAATCAGAGGACGACAACAACAAAGTTAGAGAGACTAAAATGTATCTTTGCTAAAAGTCTTACTCTTCTTAAAATGGTACAATTTCTTAATGGTCATCATCATCAATTCCATATCATCACCTAAAAGAAGAAGAAGAAGAAGAAGAAAAAAAAAGGGGTCCACATGCAGACATACTAGTTGGACTTGCGTGCCAATTGCTATCCATAAAAAATTCAATTTCAAAGAAGATGCATAAAAAAACTTTGCCCTAGGGGCTTGTGCCACATGACAATTGTCAAAGTGAAAACCAACTATTATGTGAGTGCACACATTTTGATGGGATGTTGCTAGGAAAACCATGGATTCAATGAAGCTATGCTGTGTTTTGGTGCTCTTGGTTGTAGGCTTGGCAAGATTACCAGCATTGGTGTGGGGTGGTAATGGTGTACAAAGATGTGATTTTTCAGCTATATACAACTTTGGGGACTCAAACTCGGACACAGGAGGCATTTCATCTGCAGCTTTGAAAGTGGTTCCTAGACCCAATGGTGAAAACTTCTTTGGTCGCCCTTTGGAAGGTTTTGTGATGGCCGACTCATTATAGATTTTTTGGTAAGTAGGTTAGTAATCGTCAATAATGTCATGCAAATAGAAATTTCGTACAAATTGTTCCTGTTGCCTACCGTGCTGTACTTTTACTAATCATTGCAGTGTCCTGTCATGCTTCAATCATAGTTATCATAATTTTTGACAGGTAAATGTTACAGCTAGTCCCCCCCAATAATCAAGAATTAATTGAATTGAGTTGCTATGTGTTAGTGCGGCTCAGGAGCTGAAGTTACCATTCCTGACTGTGCATACATGGACTCACTCGGTACGAATTTTTGGCATGGTGCAAATTTTGCAACAGGAGGTTCATCAATTCTTCCAGGTGGTTATAGTCCATTCCATCTTGGCATTCAAATATCCCAGTTCAAACAATTCAAATCTCGTACAACAGCTCTATATGGTCAACTCAGCCCCAACAGTGAGTCTCTCTAGCCCTCTCTCACTGACTGGGTCTAGTGATGCTTGGGAAACACAACATTTTGTGGGTAATAAATGCTCATTTAACAGCGAGTTGCAGATCCACGTGATGTGTGGGAATGAATAATTATTTTGTATTGTAATATAATGTATAATTTTTTCTCTAAAATTTGTTGAAGATAATTTGTTCTCCTAAAAATTAAACAATTTCTATTTGGTCCAATTAGGTCCACTTTTGTCCAATTAGGTCTACTTTGGTCTATTCGGTCAATTTTGGTCCCCTTCAGTCCATTTTAGACTAATTGGGCCTTAAGTTGATTCTTTTTGTAGGTTTTCTTTCCAAGTTTAGCTAAAAATTTCATTTTTTTTTCCTTAATTTTTGGGTTAAAAAGTATGAAATTTTATTATATTTGGACTAAACTCTTTATTTTGAGTTAAAAAATACAAAAAAAGCTAAAATAGACAATAGAAATTAGAAATATGAGCACTAAAAATGCAATAAAAATGATAAATATTCAAGTCTTATTCAGTCCACATTAGTTCTGTTCGGTCCAATTTGGTCCTATTCAGTTCATATGGTCGTAATTGGTCTATTCAGTTCTATTTAGTCCATTCTGTCCACTAAAGTTATATTCAGTCCATTAGGTCTTATTCAGTTTACTTCGTCTTATTAGGTCTATTCGGTTCACATTGGTCCTATTCTGTTCATTTCGTTTTTATTTGGTCCATATTGGTCCTATTCGGTCCATTCTGTTTATTATTATGGACTTATTCCTTCTATTCTGTCCACTTTGGTTATATTTAGTCTTATTTAGTCCATTATATCCACTTTAGTCTATTTCAGTCCTATTCGGGCTATTCGGTACACTTTAGTTCTATTCGGTCCATTTTGACCATTTTGTTCCATACGGTCCATATTCGCCATATTCCTTCCAGTCTGTCCACTTCGGTCTAATTTGGTCCATTCTGTTTACTTTGGCCCTATTCGGTCCACTTTGATCCTATTATGTTAAATGCCAATCAAAGGCAAGTAATCTACACCAGATTGGGTGTGTGAACAGTGGCAGAGCCAAGAATTTATCTTTGGGGGGCTATTTATAAAAATTTGTGTGTGTATGAAATCTAAAATAGTAATGTACAATACTTTATAACTCAATATGTGCTATAAACAACAACTAAATACATGTTAATTTTTTAAAAATGCTAAATACATGTAAATATAGTATATATGGTATATTTTAATCAAACTAATCAAGTACATTTATAAATTATAATGCCATACAAAATATAATATATTGATTATTATAGTAACAAATAATATATTATAAGGAAAATAAAAAAGAAAGCAAATGAAAAGTAAAGTAAATAAATCAAATTAAAGCAAATGAAAAGTAAAGTAACACAAGAATAATGTACATGGGTGAAGGCCCTATAGAAGCTTCAAGCTCGTCTTTTACTCTTTTTTGTCTAGTTTAGTCACACAAAACTTTTATTTTTATATTGTAAATACAAAACTACAGCAGCAGTGGGAAAATGAAAGAACTGAAAAGAAAAAAAAGATTTTGGATTGTATTCTATTTTACAATATTTTTACAAAATGTTGATATGGTCAACCTCTTATTGGTTTTCATTTAAGCCCACTATTAATATCATTTTTTCATTTACCAATAACCACTCACCACTCACCACATTAACAGTTTGTAATATTTTTTGTAAAACAGTTTATATCTCTAGTATTATTCTTCTATTGAAATGAAAGTTAGGTTTATTTTTAGACTTTCTTAAATATATATATGTATATCATCCGATATGGGGTCAAAATGATAAGGTTCTTTTAAATTATTTTATATTATTTAGGATAATTCAAAAAAAAAAAAATTCATTAATTTCTTTCAAAAATTTTGGGGGGGCCAAGGCCCCCCTTGGTCCTTGAGATGGTCAGCCACTGTGTGTGAAGCATTGGAATGAGGTAAATCAGGAGTTTGACAGGCAGCTTAAGGACAAGGTGCTTCAGCTAAGGGCACAGCTTCCTGATGCAACATTTACTTATGTTGACGTGCACTCAGCTAAATATGCTCTCATTAGCAATGCAAAGAATGAAGGTAAGCTCAGGAATTTATTATACAATATTTAATTGAACTTTTCATATATGGTCACATTAAAATGGGTGGCTGTGAGATAATGATCCACTAAACATTCACTACAAAAAAAAAGGTTCTATAGCCGCGTTAGGGTTAGAATCACCAAACAGTTAGGGTTAGAATCATTATTTATGCAATATTGCGTATATAATGATTTTATCCCTAACTGTTTGGTGCTGGAAGGTTTTGTTGATCCAAAGCGAATTCTTAATGATTCCTTATCATCCCAGTGATTTTTAAGCACATTGCAGTGTGCTAATGACTGCTGCTCAGTTTCTTGAAATTTTAGCCATATAAATGTTGGCCATGTTGAACACGTAGCATTCACCAATTGAGCTGTGTCTCAATCATTATCAAGTATCTGTCTGGACTCTCTGGATATGTTGTGTCAAACGTTTGCTCTTTCATAACTTGATGCTGCAATAAAGAAAAAATTTAAGACTTCTAACATGCTACAAATGGCTAGGTTTTCCATCCATGCAAGTTTGACCAGATTTTAATAAACTTCGAGAGAAAAGCTTGAGACCCGAAAGATTTCACAGTTCACTGAGCTGACCAGTTGTTGTTAGTGCAACATCACTTATATGTAGTCTTATCACTATCACTAACACCGGTTTTATTTTACACCCATCTCAAAATTATGAATTATTTATTTTTTTTTGTGTTTTTTTCTTTTTCTTTTTTGGTCTTTAGACTTAAATGAAACTTTGAAAGCATCTATTCTGCCGTGAAGAGCAAGTTAAAGAAGCTTTATTGTTGGGAAGTTCTCCATCAGAAATTACTTTCAAGAAAAGGGAAGGGCAAGGATGCTTATATGTGCCATTGAATATTAGTTAATCTCTACAAGTTGGGTCCCTTTTAGTCATAGGATGGTAATGTACAGACGTTCTTTCACCTCAAGACATTTGTAGCCCAACTACAACCACAGATGTTTAAAATTTGAAGCAATATTTAAAAATTGAATGTGTTATTGGTAGTAGACCCCCTGGAATGGCGTGTAATAACTAATAAGTGTTATATAACGGTTCGTGGGCGTTGAGATAGTGAAATTTTGTCTAACAAGAAGCTGGATTACATTGCTATAACTGCCTTCAACTTCAATTACAGGACTGTGACCGATATTGACCAATGTCTGCCATGAATTTCTGAAATTTATTATTCATATGTAAATAAGAATTTTGTTTTATTATTTTTTACAATTAAATTTTAAAATTAGTGTGTTGTCCAATTTGATGTCAATGAAGTAAGAAAATAATAGCCTAGAGCATATTGCCATTGCATAGGCCTCGAAGACTTGAAACAGAAAAGGGGGAAAAAAAAGCTTCAAACGTATAAGCAAGTGTAGAATTATGGCCCTTTGAATCTTTGATGTTATAATTTTTGAATTATTTTGTGACTTTTTGAGGCGTTAGGCTTTGTCCATACCATTATACATGACATGAAACATAGCGAAACCAAACTTCTTAAAAAATTAGGACGTGACATAGAGATATTAGCCTTTTGAAACTATATGGATTAATATGTTATATTATTGAAATAATAGGGTTTAAAATGTAATTTTTTTTGGGCTATGTGAAGTTTAGTTTGTATTATTATTATTATTTTTTTTGAGAAGTAGTCCATGAAAAAAAGGCTTGGGTCCAAACCAAAGTAATCTTTTAAGCTTGAACCCACACATTTTAGTACCCGTTTGGATTAGGCTTATTGCGCGTTTGCATTTAGAGTTTCACGTTTCTTTTTTTTTGGCACGACAAATTTCACTGTTACAGCTACTGTTCATGCAGTGTTCATGAACAGTAGTCGTAATATTTGACTTTTCAGAACACCAGTGGGTCTAGTGAACAGTACACGGGATCCACAAATCTCATTTTTCAGCAATTTTTCATTAAAAATGGGTTTCACGGCACTATTCACACATTTAAAAATTATTTTGTTACAATATTTTAAGTTTTCAGCTGTATCCAAACGGACTCTTAGTCTTTTACTATCTATTGACTTACTTTACGTCAAACTTTTTGTATTGAAACTCTTTCCCCAAGGTTATCTAATTATGCAAAAACTAGGGCAATGTACAGATAATGTTGTATTTGTAAGATAAAATTTAGGGTGTAGCAAAAACAAAACAAACATAAACATACTTTCGGTTATAATTGTTTAAGTGTTTGGAGAAAAGAAGACTCACTATATGATGATAGTATTTATAAAACGTGTTTTCTAGTTTATGGCCTTTACCTTACATGTTTCCTTTTGATAGAGACAGGTTATATATATAGGCTAGACTAGGGGCCTTTTTAAATTAAGATTTGTTCCATAATCTCTTTCTATCAAGGAGTTTAAAACTTGTAACTTCAAGGTGTTTATTAACCAAAGAGGCTATACCAAATGAGAGTTACTTAGAAATTGTTATTCACCATAATGTCTTTCACAAATAAAATCTTTAAGACATGAGTTTTCATTTATCACTTAAATGTGGGCCACATAAAGTTTTCTTGAAATCTTACAATATTATGTAAGATTATTTTGGAAAATGTTATATATGTATTATAACATAATTGTTAGAGAATTTTATTAGAAATGAGTTTATTATAAAAAGCAACACTTATAAATTGCACACACATATCCATTATAATTATTCAATTGAAATTGAAATATTTAAAATAAAATAAAAAACATTGGAAGCAAGAACTTCATAAAGCCATAATGCTTTCTCTTTTCCTTATGTGATTTCCCTGCCCTTCAGTCCTAAGGATATTAAGCTACCTACCAAACTTTACCTTCTTGTAAATTGTAATTTTACTCCTTTTGAGCACATATTTTAATGAGAAGAGTTGTTAGGCTTACTTCACAGCTTTAGATCACAGTAATGATGGAACTTGTATAGTTTTTTAAAAAAAACAATTTCATGCGACGGAGGTATGAGTTTTTGAAATTCTTTTTGTGTAAGGGATGTATTATAATGTTACTGCTTGCTTCTTTCAGTAGCATGTTCTATGGATTAAAAAAACAGGCTCTTTTCGACATATGAAAATCAAATGAATGTTTAAATTTTACTTAGTTGTCATGGAACTTTCATGTGCTTATTTGATAGTAAACTTTGTTTAGCTTACCACAGATCAATTGGTGATTTATAACGTGTAGCTTAGCTTGACCTCTCTCTCTCTCACACAAAAGTCAGAATTGCCAAAAATTAGTTAGCCTCTAGAGGCCCGTTTGGCAACAGTGTTTAAGTTGGTGTTCAAAATGATGTTTAGTATGTGTGTGTATATATATATATTTTAAGTGATAACTATTTTGTAAAAGCATGCTATTTTATTTAAAGAGTGAAAAATAGAAAGAAAAAAAAGAGAAAAAAATAAAGAAGAAGAGGAAATGAAAAATGATGTGAAAGAGGTGGGACCGTGGGTGAAAATGAAAGAAATAAAAATGGTTGAAGGGTGAGACAAAAAAAAAAAGTGTCACGTTCACAATATTTTCACAACAAATCATAGATAGCAGGTTGTTACTGGTTTTAATTTGAGCCTTATCATTGAAATTACTTTCTTATCTACTAGTAATAGCAAATAACAACCTGTTACCTTAGATTTGTTGTGAGAGTGTTGGAAAAATATTGTGAATATCATTTCTCTTTACAAAAAGATCATTCAACAATGTTGGAAACTAAAAACCTTTTAACTTATATAAAAAATGCGACTTAGTAATATTACTTGAAAACTAAAAACTAATATAAATGAGTTTTTTGAGAATTATAACTCAAACACCGTTAATAAAACATCCTTACCAAACGCACCTCAGTGATTGAAATTTTAGGCCCCTTTTTTTATAAAAAATAAAATTTCGCTATTGTCCACACAGTTGAATTGTTTTTAAGAATTGGGAACCCTATCACTTTGCATCAGTTGCAGTGGCAGACCATCATAAGGATGAAAAGAGGCCTTCCCCCCCCCCCCCCTCCAAAAGTTTTTGGAAAAAATTAATGATTATTTTTTTGGAATTACCCTAAATAATTTGAAATTTTTTAAAAAGAACCTCATCATTTTCCCTCCATAGCCGATAAGATACATATATATTTAAGAAAGTCTAAAAATAAATATAACTTTCATTTGAATAGAAGAATAATTCTAGAGATATAAACTATTTTACAAAATATAAATTACAAACTACTGATGTGATGAGTGGTTATTAGTAAATGAAAAAGTGATATTAATGGTAGGTCTAGATGAAAATCAATAAAAGGTTGGCCAAATCAACATTTTGTAAAAATATTGTAAAATAGAATACAATCCAAAATCTTTTTTTCCCCCTCACTGCTACTGCTGTTTTGTGTTTACAATATTAAAGTAAAATTTCAGTGTGATTAAACTAGACAAAAAAGAGTGAAAGACAAGTTTGAAGCTTTCGTAAGCCCCTTACACATGTACAGTGCTCCTGTACATGTTACTTTACTTTTCATTTGCTTTCTTTTTTATATTCCTTTTAATGCATTATTTGTTATTATATACCTAATGACATTATAATTTATAAATGTACTTGATTAGTTTGATTAAAATATACAGTATATACTACTATATTAACATGTATTTAGCATTTAAAAAAAAATGTATTTAGTTGTTATTTATAGCACGTATTGAGTTATGAAGTATTGTATATTATTATTTTAAATTTCATACACATACAAAAAAATTTATAAATGGCCTCCCCAAAGATAAATTTTTGGCTCTGCCACTAATTAGTGGGATTTAGGCACTGTGAAATTAGATGATGAGAGGAGATTGAAGGAGAAATAGGAGCTGAGAGCTTGAAAATTATGACCAAACCGAGGAATTGGTTGAGAATGTAAGTGAATTTTTTAATCTTCAAACTCAGTTTTTTTTTTTTTTTGATAGGTTCAAACTCAGTTATTGATTTACTATTGCATGGTGCAATGGCACTAGATCCCAAGTTTTACCCGCCAAAGTGCTAAAGCAATAATGTATAGAACAATGTGCCTTCTAGCCAAAATTCTAATAGGCAGTTATAAACACAACTTGTATGACAGCTTTAGGGTATAAGAAATGAATTTATTGATGACAAACTAGGAACATGGACAACTAAAAAAAAATCAACTCTAAAACCAAATTCATAATTCATTATTGCACCTAAATCCTAGACATAACTAAAAAGAACCACCGAAAGTCACATCAAAATCATAGTGATAGCTTAATTATTCTCTTCTTTTGGATAAGTATGTCTGTTGAAGAGCCAAACTGAATCGGCCGCAACGGCTTCATTATCGTCATTACGGTGCCAAGTATAGTGGGCATGAGTGCTATTTTTTATCTCGAGAATTGCATGACCAAAGCTTGCTTCTCTATATGCAGAATAACTTGGTTGTGGATCAATAAAACTGCAGAAAAAATAATCATGTATAAAATAAGTGCTGCTACTTTGTTTTATTTTAGTGGGTGATAGAAATCATTTTTAAGACTAAGGATCTGTTTGGATAGAACTTATTGTTGAAAACAGAAAACATTGTAGCAAAATAATTTTAAAATGTATGAATAGTACCGCGTGATGCAGGAGATGCAAGAAAATTATTATTTAATATTATTTATGTTTGCAAGTCATTTGTATTTTTATGTTTTAAGTTCTATTAGTTTATTGGGCTATTAGTATTTTAATTTGGAAGCAGGGTTATTTATGTAATAAGGCAATTAGAGTTTCCTAGCCAATTAGAACTAGGGTTTAACAATCCTTTATAAGCAACTTATTGTACTCCTTGAGGAGCTAGTTGATATTTTGATGAATGAAAACAATGACCATTTGGTCTTTCTTTGATTTGGTACTGACTCCAGGTCTACCCTAAGTGCTGACTCCTAGTGGTTTCCACGTTTGGTGCTGACTCCAAGCAAGGCCTAAGTGCTGACTCTTAGGTCATATCCATTTATTTTTTTGTTGTTTCAATTTTTGTTCTTGTCCTGCGTCACCGCGGGACCCATTTTTAATGAAAAAGTGGCTAAAAAGTGAAATTTGTGGGTCTATAAACAGTGCACGAATGCACTGTTCATGGAAGACTTGGTCAAAAACTGCGGCCGGGAAAAAAAAAAAAAAAAAGGCTGAAAACGCGAAATGGCAAACGCAAAACGTAGACGCCGAATCCAAACACATTCTAAATGAATTGAGACTCACCCAGAAGCAAGGCCTTCAATGTTACCTCCATCACCAATGGTTATGTACACTGGTGCAGAAGGGTCCTTTACTGGGGTGCTTACTCCATTTGTTATGTTGTACTTCACATTCGATATGCGCTCCTACAATACATTAGAATGACTTAGAAAATTGAATCATTGATTGACACAAATCTACTAAATGTAAATTAGAACAACTTACCGAGCGTTCATAGGAATGAACATGACCAGCAAATACTAGATCAACTTTGTGTTGAACAAACCAAGGTTCAAATGTCACTCTCATTGCTTCCCCTTCCATGTAATGGTAGCTGTTGCTATTATACCATGGTGAGTGCAGAAGAACAATTAGCCATGGGGTCTCAGCTCTATTAACCTTTGAGAGCTCTTTTTCAAGCCAAGTGTATTGAGGAGTGTATATGGCTGTAAAACAAGATATATATCATCAATATCAAACTGCTTTATTTCAATAATTTTATCACTTTGTAGGTGATATCATATACAAATTGGAGGGAAATTTCTTACCAAATGCAGAGTATGAAGACAAGACAATGATGTGTGCAGATGCTCGCCTAATGGAATACCAAAGCGGCGATGTACTCTGTGATTCCTGATAGGGTGTATGGTACCTATGCAAATACGGCTTGAAAGGAACATTTTCTTCCTGAAAAATTACATGAGCAGGAACCATCATTAGTACCATGAACAATCAACAATTAAAACCAAGATTATCTATATATTAGAAGGCAAACAGTGATAAAGCTCTTACAATCTCTGGCGCAAAATCAAGCTCATGATTGCCAGCAGCCCAAATCCATGGTTGATATGCAGTACTCTTTTCTACGAACCGGCCCCATTCATCCCATCTCTCATTGTCATGGTTTGGGTGATCATCAGCATAAGAAAGATCTCCTACAAACAGCATTGCTTGGGCTTTTGGATTGGCCATATAATGCTTTAATGTCTCATAAGAGTCAAATGTTTGTCCCAAATCACCTGCACAATACACCATACACGTTACATCTTATAGCTAGCTAGCTAGCACTAAAGACCAACAATACAATTCACAACATGTAGTTTTTGGAACTGACCGATAACGCCAAATGTGTATGGAACATCTGGCCCTATTTTTGGTGGAGTTGTGAAATGAAATTGACGAGCTGAATTACCTTGCCCGATCTCATAAAAGTATTTAGTGTCATACTGAGGAACAAGAATATAATCAAAATCATGTCAATTCCTACATGTATGGCCTAAAATGAATCTATCTTGCTTAAGCAATGTAAAGTAAGTAACATTTCCTGCCGTAGGCAATGTCATTGTAAATCTAATCCACCAAGACTGATAAATTGGTTTGTCAATGGGAAAAATAAATATAAATTCATATAAATACATTGGAAACACAATGCATGTATATTATCCGAACACACTAAGACTTGAAAATCAATCACTTACTTCCAATCCTTTAATGGTAGCATGGTGAATGTAGCCAGAGTTATAATTATAGTATTTGTAAGTAGTGGTTACAGAATGAACTGTATGCTTATGCTTGCGCTTGCCCTCTGCACCTGCAGCCCAATAAGACACAACATCTGGGTGTTTCATAACTGGTGTCACCCATGAAATGATCACACCTCGCCCATCATAATCTCCTTGAGTTATATGAACCTTCACGTATAAAAAATCTTTTAGCTAACAAAAAATTAAAGGCACACCACATATAATTACATAAATATGATTTTTATTTCAAAATTTTAAATATGAAAAAAAAAATATTTCAATGCATGAAGAAGCTTTTTGATTGCTAAAAAAACATGAAAAATCAATAATAAAACATGAAAAAAGTAGATGATAATACCTGCTCTGGTGCATTGAAACCTGGAGGAGAAGGAAATGTATCTTTTGGCAAGTCATCAGAGGCGTATAGTTTCCTAACATAAGGGCTTGTTTTCCCTCCATTGCACAAACCTATATTCAGCAACACAAACACCATAGCTACCATCCACAGTGCACCCATATTTTTGGAACCCATATTTGGGTTAGAGAGAGTGCAAGTTACGTGAACAGTGTATGTGTTGTAGAGCAAGGTATACGGGAATTGAACATGTGTCTATATAATAATAATAATAATAATAATAATAATAATAATTATATAGAGCAAGTTCGAATAGTAGATGACTAAGGACTCTAAAGTTTAGGAGTAAGAGATAACTGACAAGATTTTAAACTTTTCGAATTTGATAAGGAGATCACTTCTAAACAGTTTGGAAATTGATTATGATGAGTTGTGAATTGGGTCTCTTCGGAATATTTTTTTCTTCTTAGAAAGTATCTCTTCCGAATATTGTTTTGCTCTGTTATTTTTTCTTTTGATTTTCTTTCGTTTTTTTTTTTTTTCTGTTTTGGTAGACTATAACGGATGGACGAAATTTCTCATCTTGCTATGTAAACAATAAAATTATGGCACATAAAAAAAATTATGACATATAATAAGTAATATATATATATATATATATATATATATATATATATATATATAACTGAAACTTTTGAAACTCTCATAATCTTCTACGTTAGCACAATATTTGAATAAAATTATCATTTTATTTAAATAAAATTATTTTTGTTTAGTTCAAATTTAACAATGAGTGAAACTCTATCTCTCTAACAAATCTACCATAAACTCAAACTTATCATTTTATATATTTACAGGGCTAGCTCAATGGAATAAACAATTGATGCAGCCGCCTAAGGCCCCAAGTGAAAAAAAGGCCACTAAATTTTAACCAATAGTATTAATTAAGCCAAAATATTAACCAATAAATAAAATAATATTTTCTTATCAAATGAAAAAAAATAAAAAAAAGAAAGAAATGCTATGTCCACAATTTTTTTACAAAAAAATCTTAATAGCAGATTGTTAAAAGTTGTTATTGACAGCAAAAAAATAATTTTAGTGGTAGGTTCAACTAGAAAACAAGAACTAACTTAACACCTAAAATTTTTCATGAAAAATATTCTGAATGTAGCACTTCTAAAAGAAAAAAGAAAAGAAAGAAAGCAATTCAAAAAAAAAAAATCACAACATTTTTTACAATAGTCAAGTTAGCAAACTTTTACTAGGTTTCAACTAAAGTCACTACTGACATTACTCTTTTACTTACTACTATCAATCTGTCACATCAATAAATGTAAAAAGTTTTGTCAATTTTTTTTTTTTGTTTATAAACTTAAAAAAAAAAATTACATAGTTCATGTTGATTAATAGTAATTTTATATATAAAACAAGATAACCAATTTTCACTTTAGGCCCCCAAATACATCAAGCCGCCCTTATGTGTGTGTGTATATATATATAAAACCGAAGTTTCTGAAGTTCCCACAATTTTCCACTTTAGAACAATATTTAAATAAAATTGTCATTTTATTTAAATAAAATTATTTTTATTTAGTCCAAACTTAACAAGAAGTGAAACTCTATTTCTCTAACAAGTCCAAATTAAACTCAAACTCATCATTTTTTTAAACAAAATTATTTTTGTTTAATCCAAACTTAATAAGGAGTGAAACTCTCTATCTCTCTGACAAATCCAACTTAAACTTAAACTCATAATTTTTTTCTTAAACAGAATAATTTTTGTTTAGTCCAAACTTAATAAGGAGTGAAACTCTTGACAAGTCCAACTTAAACTCAAACTCATCTTTTTTAAACAAAATAATTTTTGTTTTGTCCAAACTTAACAGGGAGTGAAACTCTATCTCTTTGACAAGTCCAACTTAAACTCAAACTCATCATTTTTTTTAAACAAAATTATTTTTATTTAATCCAAACTTAACAAGGAGTGAAACTCTATCTCTCTAACAAGTCCAACTTAAACTCAAACTCAAACGTTGATAATTTTTCTTTAATATTTTTTGGTTTTTCAAAAGTTTTAATATTTGAATTTTTGAGTTATTTTTTTTGTAGTATCTGAAATTGTCTGACAAATTTTTTGTAAGTCATTGCCCGTTCAAGCAATGACTTCTTCATCAATTTGTAACACAAATTAAAATTATACAAGAACAAATCATGCAATGGTGTAGTTTCTTAATCAATTTAAGATTTTATAAAATTATTTTAGTCTACCTCATAAATAGGTAAGTTCCCGTGCATAGCACGGGTTAGTGACTAATATATATATAATCGAAACCTCTGAAACTCTCACAATTTTCCACGTCAGTACAATATTTAAATAAAATTATTGTTGTTTAGTCCAAACTTAATAAGGAGTGAAACTCTATCTCTCTAACAAATCCAACTTAAACTCAAACTTATCATTTTTTTTAAACAAAATTATTTTTGTTTAATCCAAACTTAACAAGGAGTGAAACTTTATATTTCTTACAAGTCCAACTTAAACTCAAATTCATACGTTGATAATTTATCTCAAAATTTGCAAGGTTAATCATGAACACTATAAAAGCAATGTAAACCCCAATATATATATATATATATATATATATATATATATATATATATATATATATATATATATATATATATATATATATATAT